>NW_026291662.1:0-32186 GCF_023091745.1 Budorcas taxicolor
CATTCACTTAGGCACTACAAGGCACGTTCCTATGTCACTAAACTTCACTTTCTCACCCGATGCCCGAAAGTCCACCAACTGCATTTGAACTACAGCTATGCTAACCGGTCATTCAATCAACGCCACAGCAGCGCCAAAAGTACTTCCATGCCCTCAATTGCAAAACCCCCAACTCAATTCGAGCACGGTCAACTTTTGGTCAAATGGCCCCTTTACGTTTCTTTGTCTAATTTCCAATTTTATCAATGGCCGGTCCGTTTTTATCGCACATTTTATCTTTCTATCACTAATGGCACCTATCCAAATCAAGCAATCGTAATTCGGATCAAAATCCGAAATTCTAGGGTTTACTATTTATAATTCACTATTCATTATTCTTCCCCAATTTCAAATACGTAGTTTCAACCGTAAAAATTGCTAAATAAATATCAAACAATGCTCTACGAACTCAAAGGAATCTATATCAAGCATCTACAGGCATTATAACACATTATATATCAAATCTAAAAATTTGACACAAAATTCAAATTCGAATTTAAATGCACAAAAACGTGAAAACCCTCACAGAGATTGAAGACCAAGACCCGCAAGGACCCGAGCCACGACCCCCGAGCAATTCCACGCACGATTGTAGAAGAAAAATGCAAAACAATTTTCTTTCTTTTTTCCCTCAAGCTTTCGGCCATGGCAAGGACAAATATGGCATTTTGCAAATTGTTTTTATTGTTTTTTGCCTTGTTTTATTATTTAAAAGGTGACAAGGGCATTTTGGTCATTTGTAAAATCAAACTTTAGTTAAAAATGGTCAAGTAAACTTATTTTGATGCCATCTAAATCTAATTCAAGTTAAAACAATGGAATTAAATGAAAAACAACTAAAACTAGTTAAATTAAGTTAAAAACATTTTTCACTAAGTCCGAAGAATATTTCTCTAACTCTTATTTTCGAAATACTACGATCGAACGGTCAATAAATGATCGCTAATAAAGTGATGAGCAATAATAGAAAACTTTAATTTTTTTTGAAAAGTAGAATAGTAGACTATTTTAAAAATCACTCCGGCTCGGAGTTCCTTTTCTCATTTATTTGAAATCCGAGTTATTTTAATGCAAGACAATTAAAACCGATTATTAAAATAACCAAAACAATCAAAATAATCAATATTCATTTAAAATAATTAATTTAACTATTTCTAAAATATTTTAAAGAATTAGGAAGTTAATGCTAGAAATGAATTTTTAACTAAAATTAAACATGAAATTCAATGCTAACATTTAAGATGATACTTAATTAAATGTAATTAAATGCTATTAAATGCATGCCGGGTTCGGGTTATCACATCCTTCCCCCCTTAAAACAATTGCGTCCTCGCAATTCTTCTTCCAATAGAACTCTACATCCACTGAAATCCAACTCTGACTAATCTTCATCAACTGCTGAGAAAGTATATTAATCAAGATAACCAATAGGGAAGTTTAAGAAGAAATTCCAAGTAGTAATGCCGAATAAAGGCTCAAATGTAGATACCGCACAAGAATCCCGTTGACACGAATACCGAAGGAGAATAAAATTCCAACCAAGAGAGCCGAGATAACACCAATGAAGACTAAAGCAAATATACTGTAGATAAAATTACATCACATATTAATGGCAAGAAGAATACCAAAGACCAATCTCTAAATGAAATCTTCCATTAACTGAGCTACCGCAACATCTTAGTAAAACAACAAGTATAGATTCCCCTGAGTGGAAAGGCCGAAGGAGAAGCCGTAAACAATACATGATAATAAGTCCAAGCAGAATTCCAAGTGTAGGATCTTCCAATAAATGCCAACAAGAAAAATACTAATAGAATGTCCAATAAGAATTCCAAAGAACACCGTAAGTAATATTACACAATAAGTCCGATAGAAATTCCAATTACCAAAACCAACTGAGGGATGCCAAAGAAAATACCCGAACAATGCCCCAGTAAGAAAGTACCAAGAATTGCCCAATAAGACAATCAAGTTGAATAACAAATATAGTTTCCCAGCTAGACGAAAACCCTAAGGAAAAATACCGAGCTGGTGCACAATATACAAAGACGAACTCCGAGGTTCCCCTGCACTGTTTGCCAAGTGAGTACTTCATACAACCTTGCCAATAAGGAAACCCAATAAGAATTCCACAAGAATGCTACCAAGAGCCATCATACAGAAACCCCAATGAAAGTTATCTTTTATGATTGCCAACCACAAAGAAGAGTCTTAGAAGTATGCCAATAACTAAGCTCCAAAGACAAACACCAACTCCCAAATAAAGGCTAATTAAATGCTATTCATTTTCCTGCCAATCCATACACCTTGAAAGGCCAACTGTGAACCACTTTCTTCAGGGGAGAAAGAGGACTTACTTACCATTTTCACGGGACATGTATGAATGCCAGGATATCACATTTATACACATGCCTTAAACTATTATGCAAACAAGTTTACAAAAGAGTTTATAAAACAGTTTATTCAACAAAGTCACTCAAGCACGACAATCAAGTCAAGCACAACATAATCAATTCAAATCACGACATAACCAACTCAAGACTTTTCAATACACACATTACAAGCAATACTTCAAGCAAATAACAATTCACGAGGTCGATTCGATTCACGATGCCAATTCAATATGTCAATTCAATACACAACTAGACACTTCACTTCACTTGAGATACATTTAACACATAACACATAACTATATCACATAGGAGCACACATTCAAGTCAAGACACACAATCTCACATACAAGCATACACTTTCAAGACACATTTAACAAGCACACATTCAAGGATCACTACCCACCAGACCGAGGACCCTGTCTCGGCTTATGAGCTAAAACGTAGCTTTGATACCACCTGTAACACCCCGATCCCTCTCGAGACTAGGAGTTCTATCAATCAATCTAATCACAACCCAATTCCAAACCCGGGCATAAAATTTTAGGGAAAGACGGACAGAGTCTCCCCTGTTTCTAGACAAAATGCAAAACCTGTAATAGTATATAAGTGGACCAGCACCGTGTCCAACCATACAAATACCTCAAGGCCATCCGAGCCTTGTTTCTCAACAAATAAACACAATAAGTATATATACATTTCCAGATTAAAAGTTAACCTATCTCTTCTCATCTTTGACAAGTACATTCAAGCTTGACAATTAAACCATACTAACCCATAGCATAAAATAGACTATCATACCATTCTAACCCTTTTCCTCTATACATTACAAACATGCATTAAAAGTTAAACTATACTATTTGAAGACATAAACTAGCTTATCATTCTACCTCAATTACCTAGATAAATTTAAATTACATTCCTTTTTAACATTAAATACAAACAACACATGAAACATACATCTTTGCATCTTTGACAACTCAAGCCACATAGCACGCAAGATAACTCTTCAAGCACGAACTTTCACGTAATCACGAACTTTTCAACTAACATGGCATTTCCTGAAATGTGGGTGGTGAGGAGTGAGTATACTCAACACGTATACTCAGTGAGGGCGAGACCGATATCGAGGTGGAGAGAAAGAAAGTCGTTGCAATGCAAATAAGGCAGTTAAGCAATATAACTGACAAGTAAGCAATCAATATAACAATCAATACAATAAACAAGTAATGAAAGCATTAACACAACCATTCAAAGCTATACCACACTCTGAAGGCTATGGTTCACTCATACGAACAATGTACCATTTCACGAGCGATACATCAATCTCGAGCTTGATGCTGACAATGACGACAATAAGCGCGCAACCACCTTATAACTTCAGTTTGGAATACCCCGGAAGTATCCATCAATTCTACAACCCAAATCTCCATGGGAGGCAACCCAAGCGAGAATGGAATAGGACACGGAGCTAGAGCAACCAACACTGGTAGCCCAAGAACTACCCAGAGAGGCCCATCACTCACGCGCCTGACACTATGCAATGCAAGACACGATACAAGGCGATAAACGAGCTATAGCACAACAATACAGATTAGAGGCGATAAACGAGCTATAGCACAACAATACAGATTAGAGGCGATAAATGAGATATCAAGCATTTACAACCAATACTAGCATTCAATTAACTTTTCAAGCATAAACTATCACTAATAGCAACAGGAACACCAATTAAACAAGTAACAGCAGTTCAAACACGAAAACGATAAAATATCACTATTCAATCCTTAACTTCCAAAGGCAATTACGAGCAAACGAGCTATGGGATTAGGAAACCGATTTCACTACATTCACTTAGGCACTACAAGGCACGTTCCTATATCACTAAACTTCACTTTCTCACTCGAGGCCCCGAAAGTCCACCAACTGCGTTTGAACTACAACTATGCTAACCAGTCATTCAATCAACGCCACAGCAACGCCAAAAGTGCTTCCATGCCCTCAATTGCAAAACCCCCAACTCAATTCGAGCACGGTCAACTTTTGGTCAAACGGCCCCTTTACGTTTCTTTGTCTGATTTCTAATTTTATCAAAGGCCGGTCCGTTTTTATCACACATTTTATCTTTCTATCACTAATGGCACCTATCCAAATCAAGCAATCGCAATTCGGATCAAAATTCAAAATTCTAGGATTTACTATTCATAATTCACTATTTATTGTTCTTCCCCAATTTCAAATACGCAGTTTCAACCGTAAAAATTGCTAAATAAATATCAAAACAATGCTCTACGAACTCAAAGGAAGCTATATCAAGCATCTACAGGCATTATAACACATTATATATCAAATCTAAAAATTTGACACAAAATTCAAATTCGAATTTAAATGCACAAAAACGTGAAAAACCCTCACAAAGATTGAAGACCAAGACCCGCAAGGACCCGAGCCACGACCCCCGAGCAATTCCGCACACGATTGTAGAAGAAAAATGCAAAATAATTTTCTTTCTTTTTTTCCCTCAAGCTTTCGGCCATGCAGCAAGGACAAATATGGCATTTTGCAAATTGTTTTTTATTGATTTTTGCCTTGTTTTTATTTATTTACAATGTGACAAAGGGCATTTTGGTCATTTGTAAAATCAAACTTTAGTTAAAAATGGTCAAGTAAGCTTATTTTGATGCCATCTAAATCTAATTCAAGTTAAAAACAATGGAATTAAATGAAAAATAACTAAAACTAGTTAAAATTAAGCTAAAAACATTTTTCACTAAGTCCGAAGAATATTTCTCTAACTCTTATTTTCAAAATACTACGATCGAACGGTCAATAAATGATCGCTAATAAAGTGATGAGCAATAATAAAAAACTTTAATTTTTTTTTGAAAAGTAGAATAGTAGACTAGTTTAAAAATTCACTCCAGCTCGGAGTTACTTTTCTCCTTTATTTGAAAACCTAGTGATTTTAATGCAAGACAATTAAAACCGATTATTAAAATAACCAAAACAATCAAAATAATCAATATTCATTTAAAAATAATTAATTTAACTATTTCTAGAATATTTTAAAGAATTAGAAAGTTAATGCTAGAAATGAATGTTTAACTAAAATTAAACACGGAATTCAATGCTAACATTTAAGATGACACTTAATTAAATATAATTAAATGCTACTAAATTGCATGCCGGGTTCGGGTTATCATACCTCTACTACTGGCTGATCTGGCAATCGAAACCGTACTACCTTGGTTCTACAGTTTAACTGGGCATCATACTTAGAAAGCCAATCCATACCCAAGATAACATCATACCCCCCGGATAGGAAATAAGATAAGGTCTGAAGGAAAACTATGCCCCTTCACATGTATTTTACAATCCTTACATACTAAGCCAGTAACATACTTATCAGTCAAAGAGGTACTAATCTCAACCACATAAGGCAATCTTTTAGGTTGCATATTAACACGTTGCACACAAGCAGGAGTAATGAAAGAATGCGTAGCACTAGAATCAATCAACACTTTAACAAGTTGATCAAGTATAAGGAAGTTACCTTCCACAACTATAGTCTCCTTAGGCATCTCCTCTAAGTTAATTGTGTAGGCCCAATCCTGGACCCCGCTGCTGCTGAGGTGCACTGGCCGCAGGTCGGTTCCCTGATAACCCTGAGTCGCTGTTATAACCCTCAGTCCTCGAATATCTAGGGCAATCCCTCGCCCTGTGCTGATTGCTGCTGCATCCTAAACATGTCCCTTGCCTTTATTCTACAATCGGCCTCCACATGCCCCGTGCGCTTGCAGTGTGTACACTGCGGTGATGATGCACTAACACTGCCTCCTGGAAGAACCAGAAGCTGAAGAAACAGCTGAACCAGCCTACTGCTGAGGCCTTACCAACTAGGACTGTATTGACCTCTGAGACTTGGGCTGGCTTAAACTGGGACTGAACCTGATATAACCCCTGCTGAAACTGAGGCCGATAATAACTCTGCTGTCCCTGTGGCCTAAAAGAACCCTGTTGAGCTGGTGGCCTGTACACAAACCTGCTGTACGGGAGGCCTATACATACCCTGCTAAAACTGCGGCTGATACGGCCTCTTACTTGGGCTGACTAGACACAAGCTAATCCCCCTTTTCTCTTTTCTAACCTAAGAAGCTTGTCTCAAAGACCTCAGTGAATATATCATATCGATTCAGAGCCGTTGCATCCTGAATCTCGGGCCTCAACCCCCAACATAAATCTACGAGTCCTCCGCTCTTCATCAGCCACATACTCCGGTGCATACCGCGACAATTGAGTAAAAGGTGGCCTCATACTGAGCCACTGAGGTATCCCTCTGAACCAGAGACAGAAACTCAGCCTCTCTCCTCTCCCGTGCAATCCTTGGGACATACTTCTCCTCAAAAGCTCTCAGGAAGGTATCCCAGGCATAAGGAACACCCTGAGTCTCCCAGCTAGTTCTCACAGTGCGCCACCATTCCTCTGCCTCATCATCGAATAAGTATACGGCAAAGGTAACCTTCAACTCATCGGTGTAATCAAGAGGATCATAAATCTTCTCCACCTTATTAATCCACGCTTCAGCCTTCTGATCATTGGGTTTCCCCCTAAAATCTAGGTGGATGATACCCCAAGAACTCTTTCAGGGTACCACTGTGAAACCCCACTTTTCTATCTTATCTCGTTTTGCGTGCTTTATCTCATTTTGCGTAAATTAACTTGTCTATGTGCTATGTGACTTAGAATGTGGTAATTTTAGTATCAATACTCCTAGAACATGCTAAATGTGCATTCATGAAATTTTTCATCAAAAAATGGAGTCAGAAATTTTATCGTCGATTTTTTAGTGAATAGTATTTTCGAAACACGTCCGCTAAAATTTTGAAACTGGTCTTTTTTAAACCCTTCTAGACCTAGTCCACGGACTTTAATAGACCTGTGTTCGATTAAAACAGTTTTAAAATCGACTTAGGAATTTATTAGGGTTTTTATACACCGATTTTTGTGAAAAATCGAGTTTTAAGCCGACTCAGGTGAAATTGTTTGGTTGTAAAAACTTCTTGTCACCTAAAAAATAACCTACTTGAGCTATCTTGGGTGTTGAATAATTGTTTTGAAACTTTGGTGATCAAGAAAAACGCATTTTAAAGTCATGAAAACACAAAAATACAAAGTTAATTTCAACTTTGACTTCATTTAAAAATGTTGACTTTTAAGCTATATATCACCAACACACATTGCAAAAGCACAAAAACCCTTCCATTTCACACACATGGCCGAGAGTTTCATGAGAGAATAAGCCAAAGAGTTTTCAAGGTTTTCAAAATAAAATTTCAAAGAAAAACCTAGTTTTTGTCCGTAGAATTTCGTGCTGAGTTAGATTCCGCTTGTTGGGTACACATTGCACGCATTCCTAGGCTTTTATCACATCAAAGGTGAGAGAAAAATTTTAGATCTCAAAATTCATCTTTTTTGTTTTTTGCGTAGAATTGAATATCGAACTGTTAGAATGTTAATCTGATGTTAGATTATTGCTCCATGCATGCTAGGGATCATTTATATGTAATCCTACGAGATTTGAACGGTTGTAGCATAATTATTATTTTTCAGGTATTTTAAAGTTGATTAATTTGCTAAATGTTGATTATTTTGAGTTGTGTTGATCGGAATCGATTGCCGTCGATTTATAAAAGTTTGTTAATTACGTGGTAGTGCCGTTGTAATGCTGAATTTTCGATTGTGATGTCCGTGCCAAAATCCAAAAATTTCAGCCATGACACACTAGGCTTTTAGGGTTATTGAGCATGATTTGGATGTGTTTTGGTTGGTTTCCGAGGGGGTTAATGTAGTTGATTGAATGGGTGAGTGTTTGAAACTGATTTGGAGTTGTTTTGGATTAGTAGAATGTAAGATATGATTATTTGAAGTTTAGGTTGTCTTTCTTTCAAATGTTAGATTGAGCCTTAGTTGATTGGGTGTGGTTTGAGTGATTGAATTGTGAGTTGTTGATGGGTAAACTAGGGTTTGATTGTGTGTTTAATGCATGTTCGGTTAGATGGCCTACTTTGTCATCTAACTTAGTTATTTGTTGTTAAATTGGTTATTGATGTTATTATGATGATAATATGATTATTGATTGATGCCAGGAGGTAGGCAGTTCTGCTAGACTGTCCTCCTGTGAATGATTGATGTTTATTATTATTGCTGAGTCTTTGGTATGTGTGTGCCACCTCTCAGGCAGCATCGGGCTATCGGGTTGATAACGGCATGACTACCAGAGACTTGCCTCCAGCTCGCATGACGGAGGTGTCATAGAGGGAGAGGTTATTGGGGTACCTCGGGTGCGTGAGTTTATGGGAGTCACAAGAAGGCTGTTGTGATCGTGATGGTGTTTGGAGCTACACCAACTAGTGTATCCTTTATTGAATGGTCATTATAGTTATGTGATGATAGTTTTATTGTTGTTATTGTGTGTTTACTTGCTCAAAGGATTATTTCCAAGGAGCTTAGTAAACCTTGTTCGAGATCTATCGGATCCTCAACTGGGCTTATTTTATATAAGCTCACTCTCTATTATTGCATGCTTACAGGTGTATTTTCGCAAGATTACGAGTACGTGCCTCCTGAAGAGGAAAATGTGCCTTACGTGGATGAGTCTTATGTTCCGGAGTCTTATCCTTGATGTTGTATTTTTTTACTATCCTATAATTAACTTAGTAGACTTTTATATGCTTTGTAGTTCATAATGTAAAAGATGTTGAAAAGATAACCTATAATTAACTTAGTAGACTTTTATATGCTTTGTAGTTCATAATGTAAAAGATGTTGAAAAGATAATGAATTAGTTGATGTTGTCTTAGTAACCTTTCTTTTGTTTATAATTAGGTTGCTAGATTGGCTCAATATGTTTTTATAATGTATATTAAGGTTCATATATTATGTTGGAACAGAGGCGTATAACGAGGAATGTTTATTGTATAATATGGTTATGATGTATGTTATTATTTTATTGAGAAGTTGTTTGTTGTATGGTTTGTGGAGTTGATGTATGATGTCTATTGAGGTTGGTTTAGAGTATCGGTATCCTATTTACTGTCGTTATACTGCTGAAATTCCGTTGCATCCTAACTGATCGTAGGTGGGGTCGAGTTGGGGCGTGACAACCACGCCCATGGTTTCCACCCTACACATTCAATAACTGAGCCTGCCAAGCCTGAGTTTGGGCAGCCTTCCCTGCTATCAACTGGCCCTGTCCGGCCACTAACTCAGCAATCCTATCCATAGCTGCCCCCAAATGATCATCACCCCTATCACGGCCCGGTGCCGCATTACAAGGAATCTCATCTACTACCTCGAGCCTACCTCTGGTCCTTGGTCTACCGGTCATTCTACTAATCAAAGAGTTAGCATAGGTTATAGCACGTAAACAAGTTATAAACAACTATTAACACATAAACAACAAACTCAAATAAAACACATAAACAAATTGATCACATAATCACATAGCCACTAAATCACTTAATCACTTAATCACATAATCATTTAATCATATTAATACATAGTTCACTTTTCTTTCTTTTCATACATACTTTCATGCTAAGACCATTACCCATATTCCAAGAATACCCCGGCTGACAACTAAACATGCGCTCTGATACCACTTAAATGTCACGCCCCAACTCGACCCCTCCTATAATCAGTCAGGACTCAACAGAATTTCAGCAGTATAACGACAATAAATAGGACACCGAGGCTCTAAACCAACCTCAATAGAACATCATACATCAACTCCATAATAAAATAAAAACATACAACTTAACCATATTATACAATAATCATTCCTTCAACCAATCATTCATAGTTATACGCCTCCGTTCCAACATAATACTTAAACTTTAATGTACATTACAAAACATATTGATACCAACCTAGCAACCTAAACATAGACAAAAGAAAGACTACCAAGATAGCATAAACTAATTCATTATCTTTTCAACATCTTATACATTATAAACTACAAAGCATATAAAAGTCAACTAGACTAATATACAAGATATTAAAACAATACAACATCAAGGATAAGACTCCGGAACATAAGACTCATCCACGAAAGGCACATTTTCCTCCTCAGGAGGCACGTACCCATAGTCCTACTATACAATACCTGTAAGCATGCAATAATAGAGAGTGAGCTTATATAAAATAAGCCCAGTGAGGATCCGATAGATCTCTAACAGTATTCATTGTACTCCTTGGAAATGATCCTTTGAGCAAGTAAACACACAAATAAACATCAATAATACTATCATCACATAAACTATAATGACCATTCAATAAATGATACACTAGTTGGTGTAGCTCCAAACACCATCACGATCATAACAGCTTTCTTGTGACTCCCATAAACTCACACACCCGAGGTACCTCAATAACCTCTCCCTCCATGACACCTCCGTCATGCGAGCTGGAGGTAGTCTCTGGTAGTCATGCCGTTATCAACCTGACAGCCCGATGCTGCCCGAGAGGTGGCACACACATACCAAAGACTCAGCAATAATAATAAACATCAATCATTCACAGGAGGACAATCTAGAAGAATTGCCTAGCTCCCGGTTCATCAATCATCAATCAATAATCATCAATAATCATATTATCATCATAATAACATCAATAATCAATTTAACAACAAATAACTAAGTTAGATGTCAAAGTAGGCCATCCAACCGAACATGCATTAAACACACAATCAAACCCTAGTTTACCCATCATCAACTCACAATTCAATCACTCAAACCACACCCAATCAACTAAAGGCATAATTTAACATTTTAAAGAACGACAACCTAAACTTCAAATAATCATAACTTACATTCTACTAGTCCAAACCACTCCAAATCAGTTTCTATCACTCACCCAATCAATCAACTACATTAGCCCCCTCGAAAAAAAACCAAAACACATCAAAATCATGCCCAACAACCCTAAAACCCTAATGCGTCATGGCTGAAATTTCCGGACTTTCACACGGACATCACAATCAAAAATTCGGCATTACAACGGCGCTACCACGTAATCAACAAACTTTTAGAAATCGACGGCGATCGATTTCAACCAATACAACTCAAGATAATCAGGAAATGGCAAATAACTCAACTTTAAATACTCAAAAATAAATAATTATGCTACAACAGTTCAAATCTTGCAAGAATACATATAAACGATCCTAGGCATGCACTGAGCAATAATCGAACATCAAATTAACATTTTAACGGTTCAATAATCAATTCTACGCAAAAACATAAAAGATGAGTTTTGAGATCTAGAATTTTTCTCTCATCTTTGATGCGAAATAAGCCTAGATATGCATGTAATGCGTGCCCAACAAGCAAGAACAAACTTTGGTTCAAGAGTTTTGGCCTTGGATTGCAATTTATAAGAGAAATATTGAACAAAAACTAAGCAAAAATAGCCTTGAGAGTTTCGGCCATGTGTGTGTGTGTGTTTCGTGGTGTTTGTGTGATAACCCGAACCCGACATGCATTCAATGGCATTTAATTGCATTTAATTAAGTGTTATCTTAAATGTTAGCATTGAATTTTGTGTTTATTTTTAGTTAAACATTCATTTGTAGCTTTATTTTCATATTTATGTTAATCGGTTTTATTTTTCTTGCATCTTAATGCTCGGTTTTCAATTAAATGAAAAGTAGCTACGAGCCGGAGTAAATTTTGAACTATGTTACTTTTTGAAAATTATATTTTCTTAAATTCTTTGAGATTTAATTGTTATTTTTTTATTGTCGCAAATGTATAGTATATTGAGAGCGATAGTTAGGAAATAATTTTTAGTCCTCAGTAAATAGTGAAAACTAGTATTTAGTGTTTTAATTTTAGTATTTTAGTTGTTGTTGATTAGATTTAAAATAGTGCTAGTTGTTTAAGCTTTAAAATGCCTAAAATAAGCCTATTTGACCAATTTTTAAGTTGGTTGACCAAGCCTTGACCAATTGACTTGTTGTCATCTTTTAGCATAGCTTTAAATAGCACAAAAAAAACAAAGCTGAAACAGAAACAAGGGCTTGGCCGAAAATACAAAGAGAGAACAAAAAATTTCAAGCCAAATCTTCAAATCTTCGCGTGAGCTTGCACGGGTAGTTTCCAAGGCATCCAGCATGGTTTTCCTAGCGTCTAGGAGCGTCTAAGGTGAGGGTTTCATCGTTATTTGCGCATTTGAAATTATTGTATCTAAACTTTAATTTTTGTGATTTAACTGTAGGTTATTATTTTATCCATTTCGTTGCTTAAAGAATGTTCCCTAGCAATCGTAGAACATGTATTTATAGATTTTTAGCATTTTCTGCGGTTGAATATCGAAATTACGATTTAAATTGATAATTGAATAGTAAATTGTGAATAGTAAACCCCCGTTTCGATGAAGTTGCTCCGTTATGCGTTCTGTTGATGTAGGAATGTGCTAGATATGCTAGAATGCCTAAATGTGTGGTTTAATTGGATTGTGTAATGGAAAAACAGAGGAAAATGGCTTAGAGAAAGTTGGGGTCGTTTAGGTCAAGTTTGGCATTTTATCGTTTTGCGTGATGACATTGTCTCGGGAGGCCATGGAAGCACTTTTGGTATAGTTATGTCGTTGGTTGGGTGTTTGGTTAGGGTAGCGGTAGTTCAAACAAGCAAAGGCAAAAATCGGGCTTTGCATGAATTCTAGGGTTAAGTAGGATTTCGGGGTCTTTAGACGTGCCTTATAGTGACCTAGGAGGATTGGTGAAGTCGGTTTCCAAAACTCGTATCTTGTTTGAAAGTAGTAGCGTAGTGAAAGTTGGGATCATTTTATGATTTTTTGTGTTTTCATAGTGTAGTGCCTATAGAATGCTTAATATTGCTTGTTATGCTTGTTAAAGTTGATTATGATTGAATTTGTATGTTAATTGTTGATAATGCTTGTTAGTGTTGTTCTTGTTACTTTATAGATTGTAAATGCTTATTGTATCGCATGTTGTTACTGACTTGCACTTCAGTGCCTTGCTCGATTATCATTATATATCTCGTATTGCATTGCATAAGTGTCAGGCGCGTGAGTGATGGGCCTCTCTGGGTAGCCTCGGGTTGCCAGTGTTGGTTTGCTCTAGCTCCGTGTCTTATTCCCATTCTCGCTTGGGATGCCGCCCAGGGAGTTTTGGGTCGTAAGATTGACAGAGTATGTCCGGAGTAATCTAAACGGAAGTTATAAGGTGGGTGAGCCGGCGCGTCATCGTTAAAGTCATCAAAATCATGATCGGTACAATTGCTCGCTCGAGTGAACCATAACCTTCAAAGTGTGGTATAGCTTTGAATGGTTGTGTTAATGCTTTATCAGTTGTTTATTGTATTGATTGATAGATTGAATGCCTACTAGTCAGATATATATTGCTTAACTGCCTTATTTGCATTGCACGATCTTCTTTCTCTCACCTCGATATCTGTCTCGCCCTCACTGAGTATACGTGTTGAGTATACTCACTCCTCACCACCACATTTCAGGAAATGCCATGTTAGTTGAAAAGTTAGTGGATATGTGAAAGATCATGCTTGAAGAGTTGTCTTGCGTGCTATGTGGCTTGAGTTGTCAAAGATGCAAAGATGTATGTTTCATGTGTTGTTTGTATTTAATGTTAAGGAATGTAATATGAGTTTTCTAGATTATTGAAGTGATTTGGAAAGGCTAGTTTATGTATTCAGATAGAATAGTTTAACTTTAATGTATGTTTGTAATGCCAAAGGAAAAGAGTTAGAATGGTATGATAGTCTATTTTATGTAATGGGTTAGTGTAGTTTAATTGCCTAGCATGAATGTTCTTGTCAAAGATGAAAAGAGATAGGTTAGCTTTTAAATTGGAAATGTATATTTGGTTGTGTTCGCTTGTTGAGAACCAAGGCTCGGATGGCCTTGAGGTGTTTGTATGGTTGGACACGGTGCTGGTCCACTTATATGCTATTACAGGTTTTACATTTCGCCTAGAAATAGGGGAGACTCCGTCCATTTTTCCCTAAAATTTTGCCCGGGTTTGGAATTGGGTTGTGATTAGATTGATTGATAGAACTCCCGGTCTCAGGAGGGATCGGGGTGTTACAGTTTGAGCTTTATTTTGTGAGCTATTTTTAGTTATTTAGCATATATAAGGCAAGTCAACAATTAAAATGCAAAGTCAAAGTTGAGCATTTAGTATTTTTTTTAGTCTTTTAATTGTATTTCTAGTCTTTAATTCATTTAATGGCTATTTCTTGCTGAAACATTAAACTAACACTTAAACTAATTCTGGACAATATATTTTAGGTGACTAAGAGTTTTACATTCAAGCAATTCTACCAAAGTCGGCTTAAAACTTGATTTTCGCAAAAGTCGGTGTAAAAATCTTAATAAATTCTTAAGCCGATTTGAAAACCGATTTCATCAAACACAGGTCTATTAAAGTCTGAGGACTAGGTCTAGAAGGGTTAAAAAGACCAGTTTCAAAATTTTAGTGGACGTGTTTCAAAAATACTATTCATTAAAAGTCAACGATAAAATTTCTGACTCCGTTTTTGATGAAAATTTCATGAATGCACATTTAGCATGTTCTAGGAGTATTAATATCAAAATTACCACCTTCTAAGTCATATAGCCATAAACAGGTCAATTCACGCAAAACGAGATAAAGCACGCAAAACGAGACAGGATAGAAAAGTGAGGTTTCACAGATCCGATAGATCTCTAACAGTATTTATTATACTCCTAGGAAATCATCCTTTGAGCAGTAAACACACAATGAACATCAATAATCATTATAAATGCAACAATAGTAATAATTGTAAACACACGGTAAGGATATGATACATTTGCTGATGAAGCTTCATACACCAATTCTATGCTCAACAACTCCTCCAAACTCAATGACACAATCCTGAGGTACCTTGACCTAGACCCACACCCCATGGCCTCTCCGCCCATGCGAGATCGGGATTAGCCATGATAACTGTGCCCGTAGCCTAGGATGCCTCCCGAGGTGACACAACATTATCAAAGCTCACAACAATGGGACTCAGTTCGAGAAGTCAACAACATTGGTTGCCCGACTCTCGACTCATAATAACAATAACAATAACAATTCGAGAAGTCAACAACATTGGCTGTCCGACTCTCGACTCATAAAAACAATAACAATAACAATTTGAGAAGTCAACAACATTGGCTACCCTACCCTCGACTCATAACCACAATAATAATTCCAATTCGAGAAGTCAACAACATTGGTTGCCTGACTTCCGACTAATAAAAACAATAACAATCAGTTAACCATGTAACACCCCAGATTAACCATGAGCGTGCTCCTCACAGTTTTGTAACAACAATCAATAATCAATAATCAATTAATCCGTATTTCAACAATCAATTAAACAACATTTAACAATCATCAACTATATAATCATGAAACAATTAAGTTAGATGACAAAGTAGGCCACCCAACTTAACATGCATTAGACACACAACCAAACCCTAATCTAACCATCATCAACTCACAGTTCAATCACTCAAACACCACCCGATCATCTAAAGGCTCAATTCAACAATTTAAAGAAAGAAAACCTAAACTCTAAATAATCATATCTTACATTCTACTAATCCAAACAACTCCAAATCAGTTTCTAACACTCACCCATTCATTCAACTACATTAGCCCTCTTGGAAACCAATCAAGACACATCAAAATCAAGACCAACAACCCTAAAACCTCAATGCACCTAGGCTGAATTTCCAGATTTTCACACCTACATTGCAATAAAAAATTCAGCATTATAACGGCGCTACCACGTAATTAACAAACTTTTAGAAATCGACGACAATTGATTCCAACCACTACAACTCAAAATAATCAATAAATGGCCAATCTATCAACTTTAAATACCCGAAAATAAAAATTTATGCTACAACGGTTCAAATCTCACAAGAATACATATAAATGATCCCTAGCATGCACTGAGCAATAATATATCTTCAAATTAACATTCTAACGGTTCAAAATACAATTATACGCAAAAACATAAAAAATGACTTTTGAGATCTAGAATTTTTCTCTCACCTTTGATGTGTTTTGTTGCAAGAAAGATGTAGAATGGATGCCCAACAAGCAAAATCAAGCTTTGAATGAAGTGATTTGGACTTGAATTGCAAAATCTATGAGAAAAATGCTTTGAAAAGCCTTGAAAATGCCTTATTCCTCCTCCTCCTTGAACTCATGGTTTTGTGTGTGTTTTTGGGGTGTTTTTGGCTTGTTTTAATGTGTGTTGATGATATAAACTCAAAGTCAACAAAAATATTAAAAGTCAAAGTTGATTTTCTAGTCTTTAATTAATGTTTTTAGTCTTTTAAGTAGTTTTTCTTGACTATTTTGCTTGCTCAAGTAAAAAATACTATATTTAGTAGTTTAAGAATAGGTGAAAACATTTCACATGTATACTCATACACCCGCTCGGGTAAAAACTTGATTTTTGCAAAAGAAGGTGAAAAGTTATATTTATTTGTTTTCAAATGTCTTTTAAATACATTTTTCAATTGTGCCATTTTATAAATATTTAAAATGAAATATAATTTGTATTTAATATATACTAGGTCAATGAAAGTCAACACAAGAATCGTTTTGAGCAAAAATCACTATTTTAGTTTAAAAATGTACTTTTTTCGCCCGTAAAATATATTTAAATTCCTATTCCGTTTCAAAATCAATTTTTATCAAACATGGGTCTATTAATCATAGAAGACTAGGTTTTCAAACCCTAAAAACTCCCGTGTCAAAATTTTAGCGGACGTGCGTTTAAAATACTATTCATAAAAATCAACGATAAAATTTATGTTGCTGATTTTGATGAAAATTTCATGAATGCACACATAGCATATATTAGGAATATAAATCACATATTTAGCACATTCGAACTCATATAATACATAAAACAGGTCAAAACACGCAAAACGAGGCAAACTACGCAAATCGAAGTTAAGATAAAAAGTGGGGTTTCACATAAATGACATTTAAAGTGTTTGGTGACTTTGAGTGGCTATGTGTGTGGTGACTACATAAGAGTAGGTAGGATATTCATTTTTGTGGCTTAGCATGTAGCCGTGTACATGTGTGCATGTTTCTCTTTTTTTTTTTCCTTTCTTTTGGTCACAGTTGTAAGGCAGAGAGAAAGATGAGTGCTTTCATTTATTGTGCTAAATCAATCAGTGGTGGTCGTGAGTGAATGAAATGAATGGCTTTGTTTATTATGGTTACTAATTAACTAATATAACTATAGACTATTAAAGTTAAGCACTAACTAATATGTATATAAAATACTAACTAGTCAAATGTTATGCTCAATCAAATTAAGCTCAAAACAAAATAAACTAAGTCCAAACAGAGAATAAGCCCTAATCCCGAACATGTCAAACAATTCAATCAAATGCAAATAAATTAAATACGACAATAAAGATATTCAAAATAATTATTTATTACTTGTAGATTAAAGAAATATAATTATTAGAAATGATCCACCACAAATAGTAAAATAATAATAATTAACTATTCGACATTATTCTATCACGTAATTAATAATTGTAGATAGCAATTAGAATTGAAACATTTACTTCCGTCTGAGTCTCACGTCAATAAAAGAATCCAATCAATTTACTAAAATATAATTCAAGTCAAGTCTGATAAATAAAAGAATAAAATAATTACTTTACGCAAATCAAATAAGTGGAATTAAGTAAACATGAAAGGTTTTCATGGCACGTTTTTCCAAAATAAAATTTAATAAAATAAATATGAAATTCTAATTTTAAAAAAATCTATATGCCAGGTCTGGGTATCACAAAGCCCGCTGCCGCCTAGTCGATATTCAAAGACATCCACCCCTGCCACTATGGTTGCGCAACCACTATACAATGCACACAATCCAATGACAATATACAATAATATAATGTAATAACACATAGGAGGGACAACAAAGTAGGTTGCCCTCGAAAACAGTTAAAATATAAGCATAATCATGCAATTAACTAAATGAACAAAAGGGGTCAATAACATCTTTCTCACAAGACTTTACCAAAAGCTCACAATTACCTTAGAATTACATTTAAACACATAATAAGCATTTACAAGACCATTGATGTACAAAACAACCGATTTCCCACTTTTCCCCTTTGTAACTTAAGCTATTTGATTCCAAATCGAGAGGCAAGGTTCTAGATTCACAAGCGAGCTATTCCATACTTCTAATTACACTTTATGGCACCCCTAGGACCCTCGAAATTACCCAATTATCCACGTTTACCACAAAAGCCCCGATTGCCCCTTTGTGCGTTTGTACTACACGTACCCTAACCGAAGCTCAACCGAGAGTTAAAAAAGCACATCTAGCACCTACCTACTTTAAGAATACCAATTGTAATGCCCAAACCAACCTGAATTTACAATACACCCGAAACCCCTTTCTAAAAGTCACTAATTTCGCGTTTTAACTAAGTTTCGAGCAATTAAACCTCACAGGGACTTTAATCTACCTTCATTAACATCTAAAGCACCTAATGGAAGCATTGAATCAATCTCAAAGGCTCAATTCATCAAAACCCTAAAACTTTTCACTATTCACTGCCCTACGATTAAACAACTGAATTTAACTGTTTAAAAAAGCTAAACAATTACATAAACATAGTCTCTACAACATGTAGGTAACATATAAAACAAGTTTTAATCAATTCATGAGCCAATAGCATCAAATCTCAAAATTGCATTTTATTGTCAAATATAGAATTCACAAAAATGATGCAAAATCCCTCACCCAATACGCGTAGGAGCTAGTAGGAAGCTAGAAAACCCTTGAAAGTGCTTGAACCTAGCTTGGTAGGGCTTGAAATGTAAGATTGATGAAGCAAAATCTCTCCCTTTTCTTCTTGGCTACTATAGGGTTTGGGGAGGACAAAATGGGTATTTTATGAATTGTTTTTGAGCTTATTTTGTTATGTATGTGTATTATGAGGTAGATATGTTATATGTATTATGTTTGTGTATGTGTGTTGAGAACAAAATGGGCCAATTTACTTGTAAAAGCTACTAAAACTAATCCAACGCAATTAATCTCATTTAACCCAACTATATCTAATGTTATAATATTCACTCGATCCACTAAATATTTTCTAAACGAGCGTTCCTAACTGTGCATTTACTTGTTACATTCTTAGTTACTATTCATTACTTTTTTCAACTGCTTAATATTTTTGAATTAACATTTTTCCTAAACTATATTATCTATTTAAGGAATGAGAAAAATGTACAAACAGTGAATGCAACAGTTAATGGAAAGTACGGTAGTGATCTTGGGCGTCACATCACTCTAGCCATTTGGTCAACTAAACAAAATATCCTAACACTATTTGGTGTCTTCTAAAGAAAAACACACACAACACACACCATATACACACACACTTTGATTTTCGACCAAGGGAGAAGAAGAAGAAGAGAAGAAGAAGAAGAAGAAGAGAGAAAGAAGAAGAAGGAGGGGAAGAATCTCAAGCCATTCTCGTGCATTATCAAGCATTTCCTTGTAGTTTCTTGCATCATCTTGCTTCCAAATTCCAAGGCAATGGTGAGGGATAATTTAAAAATCATTTTTCTTAAGCTCATTCATGATTATATGATGTTTGTTGGTGTTATTCTTGCTTAGGATGTACATATATTGGAGTTGATGTAAGAGTTGAATATTATTATGTGTTTTTGAGTTAGAACTTGGTTCTATTAGTTTTTGATGATCTTGAGGAATTAGATAAGGTACTAAAGGAGGTTCTTGTTTGAGAAGATGATGAGTAGCTTGTGTACAAAAATGAAACTAAGGACCTAGCATTATGGAACCTAAATGGTACTCTTTGTGTTCTTGAGCATTTGTGGTCTTTTGAGTGTTCCTTGGTTATTGTTGAGTCAATGGTCTTATGCCATGGTCCTTGAGCTTATTCATGGTGTCTAGATATATTAAGTGGAGTAGTAGAAGTGTTGATTGGATGCTAGAAGCAAAACTACCTAAGGAGGAACAAAAAGGTGCAAGTTTTCGTATACATTCAGCTCAAGTCGGCTGAGCTAAGTCGGACAAATGGCTCGTTCGACTACTCAACCGTGAACAATATGCTATCTCTCTGGAAATGTCGAATGAGCCAAGTCGGATGAGTGGTTCATCCGACTTGACTAGTTTGAGAATATAAGATTGCATGATATTATTGGTTCAATGGGGTTGTATGTTACCTAATGCTTAGTTGTTGGCTTGCATTGTACAAATAACTTAGAGGTACATAGGATATCCTTTAAGCTCAACTCTTTAAGTGCATTGTGTGCTGATGATTATGAAATGTTATTACTTATGACATGCTTATGTGAAATATAATGTATATGAATTGTTTATGTGCAGCGGTTGCAACCATTGTTGATTGCGGCAGTGTTGGGACCTCTGGGTAGCGACGGGCTTGCCAGTATATCTCGGCTACCAAGTTATTGATTCCTTCTCTTGCTAAGACCCATTGATACCCCGAAAGAACCTACTTGCCGGAATCCAATGATATCTTGGAAGAGAAAGGTTACATGATTGAAATTGCATGCACTTGTTATGATTATTTATGCGTTCTTATGTGCATAACATGTTTTGTCAAACTGCTTATGAAAAGATAAAACATTTGTGAAAACTCTGTTTCCCTTTATCACTCATTGAGCTAGTGTAGCTTATCATCTTTCAATATTTCAGATACGGTAGAGTCGGAGCAGGCCCCTCAGGATGCTGGAGAAATTCCTTGGTATGACATCGAGGATTTTTGCCTTATGTGATATTCACTTGTTGATGTAACGTAAAGAACACTTGATGTATTTAACTTATTCTTTTGGACAACAATTATGTAATTAAGTACTTATATCTTTTGAGACCTAGACACCTGATTGTGGGCTAGTTCTTATGACTAAATAGGTGGATCGAGGTCTTGTATATATGTAACAGGTTGTAGTTAACCTCCAAGGCTAATGTATTTGACAGACTTTTGAACATTTATGGAATATTAATGGTGGTACATGTTGTTAATCTTTCATTTTACAGGTTTTATTGGTCACGAATATCGCGTTTCGGCCTTAGCTTAGCGATAGGTCAGGTCAAGGCGTGACACCTATTTAGGCGGTATCAGAGCTAGCCTTAGTTAGAAGTAGAGCTAGCTTGTGTTAGTGTAGTTTGGGTTTGGAATTCCTGGTTAGTGGGTAGAAGACTTGAAACGAGAACATGTTCTAGTACTTCTAGGGACTTATGTGCTTATGTGAATTGTGTGCTTAACATGCTATACTTACTTCTTCCTTATGTGTAGATTGTGTACTAGGAGCATTGCTAGTATGTATATTCATCTCTAACATAATGCATGCATAACCTATAACCATGGGTGGTATTTGTTCTATATCTAATATGGCAGGTCGTAACACTCATAGCAATACTGGATCTCAAGAACTTGGGAGTATAAATCAAGCTAATCTTGGTGTGGCGATGTTCAATTTGATGGCAACTGCTATGGATAGAATGAGTCGAGTGATGGAGCAATAAGTAGTAGCGGTTAATAATGGTAATTCGTCACTACCAAAAACAAGCCGTTTTGCAACGAAATTTTGTGACGAAATTAAAGTCGTCGCAAAAATGGGATGAAATTGCTACAAAATATTTTGACGCTCCAATTGTGTGGAAATTAGGACGAAACTGTGACGAGCACTATAATTTGTCACAAATTCATCACAAAATGCGACAATTTGCCCACAAGAGCAACAACTATAGCCTGATAAATAAAAATGGTCTCAAAGTCGTGATAAAAGACTACGTTTTTGTGATAACATTGCAAAGTTGACTCAACTATGGTGACGAATCTGTGACATTTTATACATATTAGATTTTTCGTCGCATGTTTGTGGCAATCGGCTACGATTTTGTGACAAAGGCAATTTAGCAGCGGGAATAAAAAATTATTGATGCAAACTTTGTGACAAAAATAAGACGAACATGTTTTTGTGACGAAATTGTGACGACTTAGTATTTAATAAAAAAAAATTACATTGTTCAAAAAGGGGCCAATTAAATAAGCCCTTTTTCACCCATACGATTTTCACCACCACCACCACCACTTTGCACCACCACCACCACCACCACCACCTTGTACCTTCAGCACTTCGCAGCACCTCACGCCACTGCCACCTCCACCTCGCACCAACACATTTGGAAGTTCTAAAAGGTAACCCTTTGTATTTTCTTGTTGAAGTATATGGTAGCAAAGGTCACGTTATTCAGTTTGTCACCTGTTTCCTTCTATTGTCTTCTCGATTCGTGGCCTGATATTCCTCTTTGAGTTGTGTTTTATGGCTGTGACCTAGCATTCACCTTAGATTAAGACTCTACACAGTTGCATTGGTAGCTAGGGTCGGGACACTTTTTCTGCTTCTTTTAGTGTATTTGGAGCTTTCATTCATATTTGGCTAAACATCCTAAAATATAACAAGTGAAACGAGAAGAATTGCTTGAATTTGCTGAAGGAGCCATCACGAAATTGAAAGTCAATGCTGATTTTGGAAGGTGCTAAAAACATCCACTTAACTTCATTCTGGCACCTTGCTACTTAAATATTGTTGCCCCTGTCATGTTTTTGGATTTTTAAAGATGGGTAAATTTTCCAGATGGGGAGAGGATTTTAATGGATCTGTCGCTGCAGTAGAAATGAAAAGAAGGCCTGCTATTGGACTAACCGTTGTTGACAAATAGCATTGAGAAGCCATTAAATGTTTCTTCTCTTTTATAAATCTGAAATTCTTCTTGAACACTTTCTCCACTCCACCTGCTTGAAGGATTCATGCCCCAAGGCTGAGCTTTCCTTTCATAGTTTCTATTAACTTTGGCCCTAATCTAACTGCAGATTGAAAATTAATACATAAGGATATTGATAGTTTCATAACATCGTTTCATAAGTTAACATGCTACAATGTTCTTCATGGTTTCTTGTGTTGCTTCGATGTAATGGTATGCAATAGCCGCTCAATAATGTTTAGAAGTTCTCTTGAAGGTTAAGTGTGCTATTTGGAATTCCAAGCTAATGTTTAGAAGTTAAAATGACACAAACAGATACACCTTGCATCTTTTATATTTGGTGTTTCAATTTCATATATAAATTTTGAAAATTTATGATGTTGTGGAATCATTAATATATCATGAATATATTCTACATAAGTTGGCCATCTAAAAGCATTCATTTTCTCGTAGGGAAAAAGTTTTGCAGATCAACACTGATGCTTGGATCAATTGTCTAATCATTCAACACTAACCAATCTTTTTTTTTGTTGGTTGTATGCAGATGTGTTTTATAAACTTTCTGAGTTGGCATGTTTGCTTTGTGATGTAATCCATTTCCGATGCATGAGCTTAAGAAAGTAAAAGCAATGGAAGCATTTTGCGACCTCAGTAATCACATTAATTAAATTTGCATGACAGTGATTCATAGAAGTCTTTGATGACCCGTCATAGAAGTCTTTGTAATTATTAAGATTGAAGATTCAAATACTGCAAACTTTGGCTATGATCTTGTGTGTAAGTGGCAAATGAATTTACACTATTTTATGTTCTACAAATAATTCTTTAAGTGACAAGATGCCTCCCCTTCTCCCAAATGCTGATATATCACCGATGGCTGACATCATTGGTTTCACTTTTGAGGATCATGTTTGAAGTTTTCTTATCAAAGTTGAAATCATATGGAATTATATGGATAGTACACAAAAAAAGCGTTAAGTTAGAAGATACTATATTCTTATAGACAATTGTTTTGCTGAACAATAAAAGAATGATCTAGTAGTACCATTCTTTTTATTTGATTTTATCATTTGCTTGTGGTATTTGTATCTCCAAAACCTACTGATTCTTATAAAGAAAATGGAGGCCATAATTGATCCCGGAACAAATCCTGAGGAATTAAGAAATATGATTTTGGGTTAATTTTTTGGACTTTATCTGATCTAGTCAGAACCTTCTATGCTAGTGATTTACCAGACTATTTGCAGAAGAAAAATCAAAACGTGACCTTATTGTTTTTTGGATGACAGAATTAATACTGAGGTTTCCACACTGAAGAATTGACTTGATGAAATAAGAGCTTTGAAGGACGGTGTTGGTGAAGTTCCTGAAACAGGCACCAAAGAGACAAGTGCTCCCACCATAGATGTGACTCCTAGCTTACTGTTACTGTTAGTTTGGAATTTGGATTGAAGAATTTGACAGATTCTACCTAATTGTCCTTCACATAAATTTATTAGGTCTTGTTTAACATTGTCACTTTGTGTCTTAGACTCTTATTGATAACTTATATTGCTTCTGATAGCATCTTATATTAGTTGAAGAACTTGCAAAGTCTAATATTAACATAAACAAAAAAGTATGTTGCTATATTTATTTATTTGTGGCATCACTGTAGAAGAAAAAGATAGTAGTACATCCTTTATATCGCTCAAGTAGCCACCTGATATAAAACAGGGCAGCGATAATAGCTTGTCTGCTCTACATAGAATGATTACTGCATAGATAAGAGAAAAAGAAAACATTAGGAAGGAAATCCAACGTTAAAAATACATGAAGAAAAAATGCGAAAACAAATTACATTACAAAAGAATTGTCTTACTTTCATAACCTATAATTTCAATAGCTCTTAAATTACAAAAAGATGCGAAAACAAATTATACTACCTTTTTTTAGCCCTTTGGCTTTCTCAATCACTAATGTAGATTGCCAGAGGTTGTGAAAGTCATTTACATTAAAAAACTTCAACAAATATGCCGTGAAACTATGTACTAATATAATTACATTTTTAGTATACAACGTAAAGTACTATCTTATCTAAAATTTTAAGATATTCTAGAAGAAATAATTGAAATGGTAATGACTTCCACAACTCCCCTCATAGAAGATCCCTTTTTGAGATAGAAAGATCTCTACCATAAGTGACAATTTTAAACAACCTTTCAATCTCATCCACATATTTTTATTGTCTCCAACTTTATAAATGCTTTTATCTTTTGTATAGTGTTATCCTTCCAGCAAAGCATGGATCAAAAAAGAAGACAAGCTGTTAAATAACGAAGCTCTTTTGCCTTTGACACTTTAATACAACACCAAACAATTCTAAATACTTAAATAGTCAACTAGTATGATTTCTTGCAGATTAGCTAGCATTTATGCTAGTTGTTTTTTTTTTTTCTTTTAATATAATAGAGATCAAAAACTTTATTTAAATTTAAAATCTTTTATTATAATAGGTTATTCTACTTAATTCTTGACTACTATTTTTATAATTTTTCATCCTTTTCATCTTCTTTCTTTTTTTTTCCTCTTTGCCATTAAAAGGAACCAAACTATTAAAGCTATTGACTACCTCTAAAGCAAGAGAAGATTCATAAGCAATATTGGAACATTTTGCATCGTAGTTTATTATTTGTTGTAAAAAGCTTTATCTTGGAATATTCTGCTTTTTTCCTTTTCTTTTTCTTGGTGCAAGAATCTAGATCTAGGTGTTGACTTCTAAGTCTTCTCTCAACAAGATGTCTCAACCTTACTTTTTCCAACTTTTTGATTGATCCTCATATGATTTAGGAAAGATGTGAAATAAGCATCTCCACAGCTCTGGCATGGATATTTTTCTATTTTCATTTCCAAACAATTAACATTTTGATTTGAAATATAGTGGTTAGAATTTGCTCCACCACGTGCCTGATCTCGTATATGATTTTTTTTCTTCTTAATTTATTTGGCTAAGTTAAATCCATTAGACTATTACTTTCTTGCATGATTAGCTTGTTTCATAATGAGTTAATTATACTTGTTATTTTTGTGTGTCGCGTCTTGGGTAGGTTAGTTTATCTTATGAATTATTTTGACAAATATCATTTAAATAATTTAATTATGGGTACTTAATTTATTTATCTTTTTTAATTTGGCCTTACAAATTTAATTAGGCCTAACAACTATAATAGGGCCCATTAATTTTTGTTTTTCAAAATTAGTGCAATTCATATTCTAACTATGCAATCCATATTCTAAGTATTTGTTACAATACAGTACTTAACCAAATGGATTCCAATCGTGAATGGATGAATCACCGTTCGGAACTCGATGGGCAGCTTAGTAACACGTTTATTAGAGGTGTACGTGAATATGTTGCATTTGCAAGTAGTCAACAACATTTCATGGATGGTGATAAGATAAGATGTCCATGTGCAAAATGCAAAAATCGAAAGTTTTTGGATCCTAACGAAGTAAAGGTTCATCTTTATCAGTGGGGTTTTATACCGTATTACTATGAATGGACTTCACATGGGGAACAGATTCATAATTGTGGTAATATATCTCAATAGAACGTTACTCATAATTATAATTACCATGTGTTTGACGAAGGAAATACTTATAGGACAATGGTATTTGATGTTGCTGGGCCAGAGTTCGTTATGGATCACGACCAATCATGTGAACCACCTAATATAGAAGCATCACATTTTTTTAATCTCTTGAAGGCTGCTGATGAACCATTGTGGGATGGTTATGAGACTCTAACTCATTTGTCTGCTGTGTCGCGTTTCATGAATATTAAGTGTGAAGAAAATATGAGTGAACAATGCTTCAATAGAATGATCGAGACAACGAAGGAAGCGTTGCCAAAGACTCATAATTTACCTAAAATTTTTTACAACTTCAAACAGGAAATGAGGCCTTTAGGATTAGGATATAAAAAGATAGACGTCTGTAAAAATGGATGTACATTGTTTTACAAGGATAGAAGTGACCTGGACTCTTGTCCCCATTGTCGTGAGCCACGTTACAAGACATCAAGACGGGGTGAGCTTATAGCTCAAAAGAAGTTGCGATATTTTCCGCTAACTCCGAGGTTGCAAAGGTTATACATGTCAAACGTTACAGCTGAACATATGCAGTGGCATAAGAAACACCAAGTCGAAGATGGCAAGATATGTCACCCGTCTGATGCTGAGGCATGGAAACATTTTGATAGAGTTTGTAACGCCCCGATCCCTCACGAGACCGAAGGCTCTAATAACCAAGCTATTCTCAACCCAATTCCAACCCAGTCTCAAAATTTTAGGGAAAAACGGACAGAGTTTCCTCTGTACCGCGGACATTTTTCAAACCTGTAAATGCTCAAAATAGCCACAATATACTAAAACAAGCTTTTATAATTAAAATTCAAAGGTTCAAGGCCATCCAAGCCAGGAGACAAACAACAGCTCCAAATCATACAAGCATGCACCCAACTTAACTTTTCATTAAACCTTTTTAACATGTCATTCTATGATAACATTAGAACAATCTTAGAAGTTGAAATCAACATACCTCTAAACATACACCCCCAAGCATGCAAGAACTAAAAGGAGAATTAAAAGTTATTACAAGCCATAATATCTCAAAGCTAACATTACAACCAACAACTTTCAACTTGCAACTACAAGAATATACATAGCCCTTAGGCCACAAAATAGATCATAAAATAATAATACAAGTGCACCATATAGCAACAAGAAAGCAAATCCACCTTAGACAACAAACACACAACAACTAGGGCAAAGGCTCAGCCTGAACTTCTTCCTCTTCCACTATCACCTCAACTAGTTGGGGTTCACCCTCAGCACTTCCTGAAACATGTTTAGTGAGGTATGGGCAATCACAATCGCTCAGTGAAGGATAAGGTCTATCGGGGACGTGCAATGCAGCAACTTAACACAATTAATACAATAGATAAACAGTGAATAACAATTCTAATACCACATTTTAAAAGGATACAATCGATAACCCTTATCACTCCAAATCTTCGATCCCCGATCCCCGATCCACGAACCACGATCTCAATCTCGATATGCCAGCATCCCTTACACTAATGGGTACTCCGGATGTACCTGATCCTATGACCCAACACCCCCTGGCAATCTCCGGACCAGGCGAGTGAGGGAATAGCAGACGGAGCTAAGGCAACCAACACTGGCAAGCCCGATGCCGCCCAGCGAGGCCATCGCATCCGCCGCGACAATGAGGTTGCGCAACCACAATGCAATGCAAGAATGATAACAATGACAATATAATCAGGAAACACATTTAAGGACAAAAAGTAAGTTGTTCTCGCACCAAGTTACAATTTAGCAACAATAAGCATATATCAATTTCATAATTATACTAAACAATATACTCTTTTAGAAATAAAATAAACTATGATGCACGTAAGGATGCAGGTCCCTCACCTTTACCGAGCTCCAAGATATAAGTTTGAATCACATCATATCCAGTCACCTTGAACCTATGAGCAAACATTACTTCAATTACTCTTTAACTACAACATTCATTAATTATTCAGCTAGGTTAGCTAACTTATAACTTCGCTTATTTAGCATATATACAATATCTATTAGAATTCCATTTTTAACAAAACACCACTTTTATATACTTTAACTTAACATATATTCCATATTTTCAGTAGTCTACAAGTTAATTAAGAAGATAGTTCAAAAACTTAAAGGAGAATGATTCAACCAGCAAGCTATAACTAGATATAAACAGAGCTAGAATTTAGTTTAACTAAGATCAACACATGAGCCTGCAGTTACTCATACTATTTCTCATTTGACTTTAGTTAATAACTTGTACAAGAAAACTAATTCACTCCACATACAATAAACTAGCCATTAACTCAACTCAAAGAATTTCTCCAAAGAATTTATAGATAATAAAGGTTAGGTTACTTTAAAGTTCAAATGACACATTCATTCACAATGACACTACCCAGTCTTTTACTACTTTAATGAACTTCTAATTCATATTCTACTTTACTTACAATAGTAAGTAATATCTCTATAAAGATAGCCCAACATTAGCACATAGGGAAAGAAATGCATTTATCAACTAATAGAAAAGTTAACTATCAACCATTTAATAACTAACATACTTTTTTAGTAAAATAACTATACTTCAAGCTAAGATTCTAACATATCACTAGTAATATTAACTTAAGTTAATTACATTTAACATATAATAGACAACTATCAACTTACAATTAACCTTACATGTAGTTTAAAAAAAGCATTAAACACATTCTTCCACATAGTTTACTTGACCTTTCTAAGTGTTCACTAGTTGCACATTGATAACAACAACTAATTCTAACAGTTGAATTGTTTAGCATATATAGAAACATTACCTATGTCTAAAGGTGGTGACCATCACAACTATACTAGCATTTCTCATTCACAGTCGAATAAAATAGCTTTCAATTTAAATTAACTTTACTAGCAATTATATTTCAATTACAATTCATGAAAACAACATAACTATAAGAGCCCCATTACGTTATTAATCATCCAAGGACACTACACAATAAGGTCTTGATCGAATACATCCAATTAGAACTGAATTATATCATTACTATAGCAAAATAACAACAAAATTCAGATTCTCGCGTAACAGGGCATTTCTGACACATCTCACCAAAATGATCATAACTTGCTCTAGACAACTCCGATTAATGCACCGTAAAAAGCTGTACAAATTAGACTCGTAAGGCTTTCTAATGGTATATAATTCAACCCCTAATCCTTCTCCAATTAATACATTTTTAAGCTCGAAGTTGCCTCAATGCAGTTAGAATAGAAGTAGTTTTACAAAGGAGTATATACAAGACAAGCATAGAATCATGCCAAGAGCTCTAAAACAACTTGAAGTCACATTTAAATACTCAAGAAGTCGTGCCAAGGTCTTAGAAGCGCGAGACAACCGAAATTTCCCCTAAACCCCTTTGTTTTCCAAGCTATTCCTCTTCTAAACCAAAGTTAAACGATTCAAATTCAAAGGGAAACTCTACCAACCTTCTAACTAACCTTCAAGGAACCCTTTCAACCCTCAAACACATTCAAAAGCTCGCAATTACCCTGAAAGCCCCAAATTCCCTCTTATAGCTATACACTATACCTACCTCATCCGGGCTTCAAACAAAGGTTAGCAAACCTTCTATAGCACCTAGGTAGTCTAAGGATACTAAAAGTGAAGCCCGAATCTACCCGAATTCGTATTAACCCCGAAACCCCTATTAAAAAGTCGGCTGTTTCACGTTTTATACAAGTTTAGAGTAATTCAAGAGCGCGGGACTATTGGTCTACCTTCATTAGTACCTAAGGCCTCTATTAGAACCAATGGATCAAGCTAATACGCACAATTACACAAAACCCTAAAATCCCGTCACTATTCACCTCAAAAATCAAAGTAACGATTCCAACCGTTTAAAATACGAACCAATGGCTTAAATGTGTTATCTAGCACTTATATACAATGTATAATAGCATAGATAAGCTTTGCATTAACATTTGATAGCATTTCTAACAAATCAAGAAATGTGTAACATTTTAAATATACATAAAAAGTCATGAAAACCCTCACCAATTGCGCGTAGGAACTCTCGGGAGGCTAACAAACACCCTAAACTACTTGCTCCTAGCTTGGCTTGGCTTGGCTTGAAGATTTGATGAGCAAAATCCTCTCATTCTCCTCCTATGCTATTCTCGGATTTGCTACAGTGATTTTTCAGCATTTGCTCTCTTTTTTTTTTTTTATGAGCTAAATGGTCATGTGTTGAATAGATATACTAAATGGCTAAGTTGGGTGATTAAATGGGTTACTAAAATGAGCGTTGTTAACTTTAAAATGAGCCTAAAGTGTGAAACATAGGCTAGCTAATTAAACCTCTAAGTTATGTTACGTAACACTATTTATTGAACTACGAAAATCATTTTCTAAACGAGCGCTCCTATCGCTTCTAGCTCAATTGCACATTTTTCCCAATCCTTTAACAATTAATATGATTTAATAAAAATGTTAATTCACTAATAGAATGTAGTTTGAAAATGGAGTGAATAGTAGCTAAAGAAGGCAGTTAGTAAAGCACAGAAGGAAATGCGCAAACAAGGAATGCAACAGTGAATGAATGTACGGCAAAAATCTCGGGCGTCACACCCTCTCCCCCTTAAACAAATTGCGTCCACGCAATTCTCTTTCAAAGAACTCCTGTTGCGCACTCTAAAAGCCCTTGGATAAAACCAACGTATCAGTTGAAAGAATACCATTGAAACCCCCAGTAGGTCAACAAGGGGAACCGTCAGCTAAGAAGTCTCACAATAAGGATGCCAAATAAAGGCTCCGATTAAGAATACGAATCCAGAAGTTCGAAAAAAAACCAATCAAGAAATCCATAGCATAAATCCCCAAGGAGATTGCCAAATAAAGGCTTGTTTAAGAATGCCAAATAAGATTCCAATTAAGATTGTATATAAGAAGTCCCAATAGAAGTGTCGAGTGAAAATACCCAAGAGAATACCATAGAAGCTTGACAGGAAGACCCCTAGTACGATAACCAAATAAAGGCTCTGATAAGAGATCCGAATGAGAAAAGCACGGGCTGAATATCTCTGGAAGATCTGTTACTGACCATCTCTTTATAGGGGAGAGTTTACTTACGAATTCAAGGGACAATACATATATGCAATGGTTAAACATAGGATAGACACTTAATATACATTACTACATGCATCTAAAGTAATAAGTTATCAGGAAATCACTTAGATGCAAAATTAACCATATAAACATATTAGCCACACAACTTTTACATGTT
>NW_026291663.1:0-32144 GCF_023091745.1 Budorcas taxicolor
AATAACAATTCGAATACTAATCTCCTCCGAAGACGTTTTACACTCATGAGCAGTTCCCTCTCTAGGACTAAAAACAGACGCAATTCCAGGCCGTTTAAATCAAACAACCCTCATATCAACTCGTCCAGGCCTATTTTACGGCCAATGCTCAGAAATCTGCGGATCAAATCATAGTTTCATACCAATCGTTCTCGAACTAGTCCCATTAGAATATTTTGAAAAGTGATCTGCATCAATGTTATAAGTCATCAAGAAGCTATGCCAGCATTAACCTTTTAAGTTAAAGACCGAGAGCACAACACTCTCCTTGATGACATGCCACAACTAGACACATCAACGTGACTCACGACAATTCTATCAATATTTTTAGTCTCTTTATTGTTCTCCAATTAAAAATCTCAAAACACGATTTCTACTATAACCCAAAATTAATAACAACAAAAACGCCAAAACAAGACGCCCCTTGAGAAACAAAATGAACGAAAATCTATTTACCTCTTTCATTACCCCTGTAATTCTAGGCCTCCCCCTTGTTACTCTCGTCATTATATTCCCTAGCTTACTATTTCCTACATCAAACCGACTAATTAATAACCGCCTTATCTCCCCTCCAACAATGAGCACTTCAACTCATGTCAAAACAAATAATAAGCACTCACAACACCAAAGGACAAACATGAACATTGATATTAATGTCCCTAATTCTATTTATTGGGTCTACAAATTTATTAGGCTTATTACCCCATTCATTTACACCAACCACACAACTATCAATAAATTTAGGCATGGCTATTCCCCTATGAGCAGGGGCCGTAGTTACAGGCTTCCGCAACAAAACCAAAGCATCACTCGCCCACTTCCTACCACAAGGAACACCTACCCCACTAATCCCAATACTGGTAATTATCGAAACCATCAGCCTCTTCATCCAACCAGTAGCCCTTGCCGTACGATTAACAGCCAACATCACAGCAGGGCACTTATTAATTCACTTAATCGGAGGAGCTACCCTTGCATTATTAAATATCAATACCACAACAGCACTTATTACATTTACTATTTTAGCTCTACTAACAATCCTCGAATTCGCAGTAGCTATAGTTCAAGCCTACGTATTCACCCTCCTAGTTAGCTTATATCTGCACGACAATACATAATGACACACCAAACCCACGCCTATCACATAGTAAACCCAAGTCCCTGACCCCTCACAGGAGCACTATCTGCCCTCCTAATAACATCTGGCCTCATCATGTGATTTCACTTCAATTCAACAGCTCTACTGACCCTAGGCCTAACAACAAACATACTTACAATATACCAATGATGACGAGATGTAATCCGAGAAAGTACCTTTCAAGGCCACCATACTCCTGCTGTCCAAAAAAGCCTTCGCTACGGAATAATCCTCTTCATCGTCTCCGAAGTCCTATTCTTCACTGGCTTCTTCTGAGCCTTCTATCACTCAAGCCTTGCTCCTACACCCGAATTAGGCAGCTGCTGACCCCCAACAGGCATTCACCCACTTAACCCCTTAGAAGTCCCACTACTCAACACCTCTGTCCTTCTAGCCTCAGGAGTCTCCATTACCTGAGCCCACCACAGCCTCATAGAAGGGAACCGTAACCACATGCTACAAGCCTTATTCATCACCATTACGTTAGGCGTATACTTTACACTTCTACAAGCATCAGAATACTATGAAGCTCCCTTTACAATCTCAGACGGAGTTTACGGCTCAACTTTCTTCGTAGCTACAGGATTCCACGGCCTCCATGTCATTATTGGATCTACTTTCTTAATTGTCTGCTTCCTCCGCCAACTAAAATTTCACTTTACCTCCAATCACCATTTCGGCTTCGAAGCCGCTGCCTGATATTGACACTTCGTAGACGTAGTATGACTTTTCCTCTATGTTTCCATCTACTGATGAGGCTCATGTTCTTTTAGTATTAATTAGTACAACTGACTTCCAATCAGTTAGCTTCGGCCTAACCCGAAAAAGAACAATAAACCTTATAATTACCCTCCTAACTAACTTTACACTAGCTACATTGCTCGTGACCATCGCATTCTGACTCCCCCAACTAAACGTATACTCAGAAAAAACAAGCCCATACGAATGTGGATTCGACCCCATAGGATCTGCTCGCCTTCCTTTCTCCATAAAATTCTTTCTAGTAGCTATCACATTCCTCCTCTTCGATCTAGAAATTGCACTACTTCTACCACTACCATGGGCCTCACAAACAACTAACCTTAACACAATGCTTACTATATCCCTTCTCCTAATTTTCCTACTAGCCACAAGCCTAGCCTATGAATGAACCCAAAAAGGATTAGAATGGACCGAATATGGTACTTAGTTTAAACCAAAATAAATGATTTCGACTCATTAGATTATGATCAAACTCATAAGTACCAAATGTCCCTCGTATACATAAATATTATAATAGCATTCATAGTATCTCTCACGGGATTACTAATGTATCGATCTCACCTAATATCCTCCCTCCTATGCCTGGAAGGAATAATATTGTCCTTATTCGTTATAGCTACCCTAATAATCCTAAACTCACACTTCACTTTAGCCAGTATAATACCCATTATTCTACTAGTTTTCGCAGCCTGCGAAGCAGCACTAGGCCTATCCTTGCTAGTAATGGTATCAAACACATACGGCACCGACTACGTACAAAACCTTAATCTGCTACAATGCTAAAATACATTATTTCCACAATAATACTTATACCCCTAACCTGGCTATCAAAAAATAACATAATCTGAATTAACTCCACACTCCACAGCTTACTAATTAGCCTTACAAGCCTACTCCTTATAAACCAATTTGGCGATAACAGCCTCAACTTCTCATTAACTTTCTTCTCCGACTCCTTATCTACACCACTACTTATTCTAACCATATGACTCCTCCCCTTAATACTTATAGCTAGCCAGCATCACCTATCAAAAGAAAACCCAGCCCGAAAAAAATTCTTCATCTCAATACTAATCCTATTACAACTATTTCTAATTATGACATTCTCTGCTACAGAACTAATTCTCTTTTATATTATATTTGAAGCAACACTAGTTCCCACACTCATTATTATTACCCGATGAGGGAACCAAACAGAACGCCTAAATGCCGGTCTCTACTTCTTGTTTTATACACTAGCAGGATCCCTACCCTTACTAGTTGCACTAATCTATATTCAAAACACAATAGGATCCCTAAACTTCCTAATTCTACAATACTGAGTACAACCAATACCCAGCTCCTGATCCAACACCTTCATGTGACTAGCATGCATAATAGCCTTTATAGTAAAAATACCACTATACGGACTTCATCTCTGACTACCCAAAGCCCACGTAGAAGCCCCAATTGCAGGCTCCATAGTTCTTGCAGCAATCCTACTAAAACTAGGAGGATACGGCATGTTACGAATTACGCTTCTCCTAGATCCAATCACCGACTTTATAGCATACCCATTCATCATGCTATCACTATGAGGCATAATCATAACCAGCTCAATTTGCCTTCGTCAAACGGACCTGAAATCACTCATCGCGTACTCCTCTATTAGCCACATGGCACTTGTCATCGTTGCAATCCTAATCCAAACACCCTGAAGCTACATAGGAGCCACCGCCCTGATAATTGCCCACGGCCTTACATCCTCTATACTTTTCTGCCTAGCAAATTCTAACTACGAACGAATTCACAGCCGTACAATAATCTTAGCCCGCGGCCTACAAACACTTCTTCCACTAATAGCCACCTGATGACTCCTAGCAAGTCTAACCAACCTGGCTCTACCCCCAACAATCAACCTAATCGGAGAACTATTTGTAGTAATATCGACTTTTTCATGATCTAATATCACAATTATTCTAATAGGACTTAACATAGTAATCACTACTCTCTACACCCTCTATATACTAATCACAACACAACGGGGCAAATACACTCATCATATCAATAACATTTCACCTTCCTTCACACGAGAAAATGCACTCATATCACTACACATACTACCACTACTGCTTCTATCCCTAAACCCAAAAATTATCCTAGGACCCCTATACTGTAAATATAGTTTAAAAAAACATTAGATTGTGAATCTAACAATAGAAGCCTATCACCTTCTTATTTACCGAAAAAGTATGCAAGAACTGCTAATTCTATGCTCCCATGCCTGACAACATGGCTTTTTCAAACTTTTAAAGGATAGCAGTTATCCATTGGTCTTAGGAACCAAAAAATTGGTGCAACTCCAAATAAAAGTAATAAACCTGTTCCCATCCCTCACACTAACTACCCTAATCCTACTAACCGTACCCATCATGACAACTAGTCTTAGCACCCACAAATTCACCAATTACCCACTTTACGTAAAAACAACCATTTCATACGCCTTTATCACTAGTATAATTCCCACTATAATATTTATTCATACAGGACAAGAAATAATTATTTCAAACTGACACTGACTAACCATCCAAACCCTCAAACTATCTCTCAGCTTCAAAATAGATTACTTCTCGACAATATTTATCCCAGTATCACTATTCGTCACATGATCCATCATAGAATTCTCAATATGATACATACATTCCGACCCCAACATCAACCAATTTTTTAAGTACTTACTCTTATTTCTTATCACAATACTCATCCTCGTCACTGCAAATAACATCTTTCAACTATTCATTGGCTGAGAAGGAGTCGGAATTATATCATTTCTACTAATTGGATGGTGATACGGACGAGCAGACGCAAACACAGCAGCTCTACAAGCAATCCTATATAACCGCATTGGCGACATCGGATTTATCCTAGCAATAGCATGATTCCTAATTAACCTCAACACTTGAGACCTTCAACAAATCTTCTTACTAAAACCAGAGAACTCAAATCTACCTCTAATAGGACTAATTCTAGCCGCAACCGGAAAATCCGCACAATTTAGCCTGCACCCATGATTACCCTCCGCAATAGAGGGTCCGACACCTGTCTCAGCATTACTCCACTCAAGTACAATAGTAGTAGCAGGTATTTTCTTACTAATCCGCTTTTATCCATTAACAGAAAACAATAAACTCATCCAATCTACTATACTATGCCTAGGAGCCATTACCACACTATTTACAGCAATATGTGCCCTCACCCAAAATGACATTAAAAAAATCATCGCCTTCTCTACATCCAGCCAACTCGGCCTTATGATAGTAACAATTGGAATTAACCAGCCTCACCTAGCACTTCTTCACATCTGCACCCACGCTTTCTTCAAAGCCATATTATTTCTATGCTCCGGCTCCATCATCCACAATCTAAATAACGAACAAGATATTCGAAAAATAGGAGGCCTATTTAAAGCCATACCATTCACCGCAACAGCCCTTATTATTGGCAGCCTTGCACTAACAGGAATACCTTTCCTCACCGGATTCTACTCCAAAGATCTAATTATTGAATCCGCCAACACGTCATATACCAACGCCTGAGCCCTCTTAATAACACTAATCGCCATCTCCTTCACAGCTATCTACAGTACCCGTATTATTTTCTTCACACTCCTAGGACAACCCCGATTCCCAACCCTTATTTCTATTAATGAAAACAACCCATTCCTAATTAACTCAATTAAACGCTTACTAATCGGAAGTCTTTTCGCAGGATTCATCATTTCTAACAACATCCCCCCAACAACCATTCCCCAAACAACTATACCCTACTACCTAAAAATCACCGCCCTAACAATTACAATCCTAGGCTTTATTCTAGCACTAGAAATTAACAACATAACCCACTACTTAAAGTTCAATTACCCATCAAACATATTCAAATTTTCTAACCTACTAGGATATTATCCCACAGTCATACACCGCTTAACCCCCTATATAAATCTAACAATAAGCCAAAAATCAGCATCCTCCCTTCTAGACCTAACCTGACTAGAAACCATTATACCAAAAACCATCTCACTAACCCAAATAAAAACATCTATCATAATCACAAACCAAAAAGGCTTAATTAAATTATATTTCCTTTCCTTCCTAATTACGATTTTCACTAGCACAATTCTACTTAATTTCCACGAGTAATCTCTATAATCACCACTACACCAATTAATAAAGATCAACCAGTAACAATAACTAATCAAGTACCATAGCTGTACAAAGCAGCAATCCCCATGGCCTCCTCACTAAAAAACCCAGAATCCCCTGTATCATAAATTACCCAATCCCCCATACCATTAAACTTAAACACAATCTCCACCTCCTTATCCTTCAACACATAGTAAATTATAAAAAACTCCATCAACAAACCAGTAATAAACGTTCCTAAAACAACCTTATTAGAAACCCAAACCTCAGGATACTGCTCAGTAGCCATAGCTGTCGTATAACCAAAAACCACCATTATACCCCCTAAATAAACTAAAAAAACCATTAAACCTAAAAAAGAACCACCATAATTTAACACAATACCACACCCAACCCCACCACTCACAATCAATCCCAACCCCCCATAAATAGGCGAAGGTTTTGAAGAAAACCCTACAAAGCCCATCACAAAAATTACACTTAAAATAAATACAATGTACATAATCATTATTCCTGCATGGAATCTAACCATGACTAATGATATGAAAAACCATCGTTGTTATTCAACTACAAGAACACTAATGATCAACATCCGAAAAACTCACCCACTAATAAAAATCGTAAACAACGCACTCATTGACCTCCCAACTCCATCAAACATCTCATCATGATGAAACTTTGGATCCCTCCTAGGCACTTGCTTAGCTCTACAAATCTTAACAGGCCTATTCCTAGCAATACACTACACATCCGATACAACAATAGCATTCTCCTCTGTAACCCACATTTGTCGAGACGTAAACTATGGCTGAATCATCCGATATATGCACGCAAACGGAGCATCAATATTTTTTATCTGCCTATTTATGCATGTAGGACGAGGCCTATATTACGGATCATATACCTTCTTAGAAACATGAAACATCGGAGTAATTCTCCTATTTACAACAATAGCCACAGCATTCATAGGCTATGTCCTACCATGAGGACAGATATCATTCTGAGGAGCAACAGTCATTACCAACCTCCTCTCGGCAATCCCATACATTGGCACCAACCTAGTTGAATGAATCTGAGGGGGATTTTCAGTAGACAAAGCCACCCTCACCCGATTCTTCGCTTTCCACTTCATCCTCCCATTTATCATTGTAGCTCTCACCATAATCCACTTAATTTTCCTCCACGAAACAGGATCCAACAACCCCACAGGAATTCCATCAGACACAGACAAAATTCCATTTCACCCTTATTACACCATCAAGGACATCCTAGGCATCATACTATTAATCCTCATCCTCATATCACTAGTACTATTCACTCCCGACCTACTCGGAGACCCGGATAATTATACTCCAGCAAACCCACTCAGTACACCCTCCCACATTAAGCCAGAATGGTATTTCCTATTTGCATACGCAATCCTACGATCAATCCCCAATAAACTGGGAGGAGTCCTAGCCTTAGTCCTTTCCATCTTGATCTTAACACTCGTACCCTTCCTCCACACATCCAAACAACGAAGCATAATGTTCCGACCAATCAGCCAATGCATATTCTGACTTTTAATAGCAGACCTATTAACACTTACATGAATCGGAGGACAACCGGTTGAACACCCCTACATCACCATCGGACAATTAGCATCCATCATATATTTCCTCATCATCCTGGCAATAATACCACTAGCCAGCACCATCGAAAACAATCTCCTGAAATGAAGACAAGTCTTTGTAGTAAAATTAATACGCTGGTCTTGTAAACCAGAAAAGGAGAACAATTAACCTCCCTAAGACTCAAGGAAGAAGCGATAGCCTCACCATCAACACCCAAAGCTGAAGTTCTACTTAAACTATTCCCTGAACCACTATTAATTGCGTCTATTGATATACCCCCAAAAACACTAAGAACCTCCCCAGTATTAAATCCGCTAAAATTTTTAAACATACGACACAAATCTCCCACTCTATAAGCTTGCACGTGTAACAACATGCTTAATAACTCACCTCAATAGACACATGTACGAGTACTACACACAGACACACCATGTCATTTGCCCAAACATACCCACTAACACTCATACAATGTAAACATGATATGCGTCTAGCACACCACATGATCCATCCTATATGTATGAATATATACACTGAAGTAATATAATAAAAACATACATAAATGCAGTATACTACATGACCTACTTTGTGTGCAGTATGTACATTATAATTAATGTAATAAAGACATACTATGTATATATTACATTACATGATCTACCCCATGCATATAAGCATGTACATCATAATTAATGTAATAAAGATATAATATGTATATAGTACATTAAATGATTTTCCCCTTGCATATAAGCAAGTACAATAAAAATTATCTATAGTACATAGGACATTTCCTGCTTAGATCGTACATAGCGCATAAAGTCAAATCTATCCTCGTCACCATGCGTATCCCGTCCACTAGATCACGAGCTTACCGACCATGCCGCGTGAAACCAGCAACCCGCTTGGCAGGGATTTCTCTTCTCGCTCCGGGCCCATTAATCGTGGGGGTAGCTATTTAATGAACTTTATCAGACATCTGGTTCTTTCTTCAGGGCCATCTCATCTAAAACCGCCCATTCTTTCCTCTTAAATAAGACATCTCGATGGACTAATTACTAATCAGCCCATGCTCACACATAACTGTGCTGTCATACATTTGGTATTTTTTAATTTTCGGGGATGCTTGGACTCAGCTATGGCCGTCAAAGGCCCCGACCCGGAGCATAAATTGTAGCTGGACTTAACTGCATCTTGAGCATCCCCATAATGGTAGGCATGGGCATTTCAGTCAATGGTTACAGGACATACCTATTATATTTCCCCCCCCCCCCTCTTAAATATTAACCACCATTTTTAACATACTTCCCCCTAAGTATCAATATAAATTTATCTCACCCCCAATACTCAAATTCACACTCCAAACAAGATAGACATATAGGTGCCTGGGTCTGCTTACATACTACATGGTTAATGTAGCTTAAATTTAAAGCAAGGCACTGAAAATGCCTAGATGAGTATACCAACTCCATAAACACATAGGTTTGGTCCTGGCCTTCCTGTTAACTTTCAATAGACTTACACATGCAAGCATCCGCACCCCGGTGAGTAGCGCCCTCCGAATCAGCAGGACTAAGAGGAGCAGGTATCAAGCACACACCCTGTAGCTCATAACGCCTTGCTTAACCACACCCCCACGGGAAACAGCAGTGACAAAATTTAAGCCATGAACGAAAGTTCGACTAAGCCATATTAACTAGGGTTGGTAAATCTCGTGCCAGCCACCGCGGTCATACGACTAACCCAAGCTAACAGGAACACGGCGTAAAACGTGTTAAAGTACTACACCAAATAGAGTTAAATCCTAATTAAGCTGTAAAAAGCCATAATTATAACAAAAATAAGTGACGAAAGTAACTCTACGACAACTGACACACTATAGCTAAGACCCAAACTGGGATTAGATACCCCACTATGCTTAGCCCTAAACATAAATAATTGCAAAAACAAGATTATTCGCCAGAGTACTACCGGCAACGGCCCAAAACTCAAAGGACTTGGCGGTGCTTTACACCCTTCTAGAGGAGCCTGTTCTATAATCGATAAACCCCGATAAACCTCACCAATCCTTGCTAATACAGTCTGTATACCGCCATCTTCAGCAAACCCTGAAAAGGAACAAAAGTAAGCTCAATCATAACACATAAAAACGTTAGGTCAAGGTGTAACCTATGGAATGGGAAGAAATGGGCTACATTTTCTATCCAAGAAAACTTAATACGAAAGCCATTATGAAACTAACAGCCAAAGGAGGATTTAGTAGTAAACTAAGAATAGAGTGCTTAGTTGAACCAGGCCATGAAGCACGCACACACCGCCCGTCACCCTCCTCAAGTAAATATATGCACCCAAACCTATTTACATGCACCAATTACACGAGAGGAGGTAAGTCGTAACAAGGTAAGCATACTGGAAAGTGTGCTTGGACAAACCAAGACATAGCTTAATTAAAGCATCTAGTTTACACCTAGAAGATTTCGTGTACTGTGAATGTTTTGAACTATGCCTAGCCCAAACCCCCACTCTTCAATCCAATAACCAAAACATACTAAAACAAAACATTTACCCCTATTAAAGTATAGGAGATAGAAATTCTAAACATGGCGCTATAGAGAAAGTACCGTAAGGGAACGATGAAAGAAAATAATCAAAGTACAAAAAAGCAAAGATTAACCCTTGTACCTTTTGCATAATGAATTAACGAGCAAAAAACTTAACAAAACGAATTTCAGCTAAGTAACCCGAAACCAGACGAGCTACCTATAGACAGTTTATTAGAACCAACTCATCTATGTGGCAAAATAGTGAGAAGATCTATAAGTAGAGGTGACATGCCTAACGAGCCTGGTGATAGCTGGTTGTCCAGAAAATGAATCTTAGTTCAGCTTTAAAGATACCAAAAAATATAAACAAATCTCACTGTATCTTTAAAAGTTAGTCTAAAAAGGTACAGCCTTTTAGAAATGGGTACAACCTTCACTAGAGAGTAAGATCTTACAACACCATAGTAGGCCTAAAAGCAGCCATCTATTAAGAAAGCGTTAAAGCTCAACAATAAAAACAATACTAATCCCAACAACAATATAACCAACTCCTAGACCTAGTACTGGACTATTCTATTACTAAATAGAAGCAATAATGTTAATATGAGTAACAAGAAATATTTTCTCCTTGCACAAGTTTAAGTCAGTATCTGATAATACTCTGACTGTTAACAGTAAATAAAAATAACCCAACAATAAATAATTTATTAATTATACTGTTAATCCAACACAGGAGTGCACCCAGGAAAGATTAAAAGAAGTAAAAGGAACTCGGCAAACACAAATCCCGCCTGTTTACCAAAAACATCACCTCCAGCATCCCCAGTATTGGAGGCACTGCCTGCCCAGTGACTAGACGTTAAACGGCCGCGGTATCCTGACCGTGCAAAGGTAGCATAATCATTTGTTCTCTAAATAAGGACTTGTATGAACGGCCACACGAGGGTTTTACTGTCTCTTACTTCCAATCAGTGAAATTGACCTTCCCGTGAAGAGGCGGGAATAAACCAACAAGACGAGAAGACCCTATGGAGCTTTAACTAACTAGTCCAAAGAAAATAAACTTAACCATTAAGGGATAACAACACTCTTTATGGACTAGCAGTTTTGGTTGGGGTGACCTCGGAGAACAAAAAATCCTCCGAACGATTTTAAAGACTAGACCCACAAGTCAAATCAAACTATCGTTTATTGATCCAAAGACTTGATCAACGGAACAAGTTACCCTAGGGATAACAGCGCAATCCTATTCAAGAGTCCATATCGACAATAGGGTTTACGACCTCGATGTTGGATCAGGACACCCCGATGGTGCAACCGCTATCAAAGGTTCGTTTGTTCAACGATTAAAGTCCTACGTGATCTGAGTTCAGACCGGAGTAATCCAGGTCGGTTTCTATCTGTTATGTATTTCTCCCAGTACGAAAGGACAAGAGAAATAAGGCCAACTTCAACAAAGCGCCTTAAATCAATCAATGACTTTATCTCAATTGACCTCACAAACAATACCTGCCCTAGAAAAGGGCCCAGTTAAGGTGGCAGAGCCCGGTAATTGCGTAAAACTTAAACCTTTATACTCAGAGATTCAAATCCTCTCCTTAACAAAATGTTTATACTCAACATCTTAACACTTATTATCCCCATTCTTCTAGCCGTAGCTTTTCTTACACTAGTTGAACGAAAAATCCTAGGCTACATACAACTCCGAAAAGGCCCAAATATTGTAGGACCATATGGCTTACTCCAACCCATCGCCGATGCAATCAAACTTTTCATTAAAGAACCCCTACGACCTGCCACATCCTCAATCTCAATATTTATTCTAGCCCCCATCCTAGCCCTAACCCTAGCCTTAACTATATGAATCCCCCTACCCATACCCTATCCCCTCATCAATATAAACTTAGGAATCCTTTTCATATTAGCTATATCAAGCTTAGCCGTATACTCGATCCTCTGATCAGGCTGAGCCTCCAACTCAAAATACGCTCTTATTGGAGCCCTACGAGCAGTAGCACAAACAATTTCATATGAAGTTACACTAGCAATTATCTTACTATCAATCTTACTAATAAATGGATCCTTCACTCTCTCTACATTAATCATTACACAAGAACAAGTATGACTAATCTTCCCAGCATGACCCTTAGCAATAATATGATTCATTTCAACACTAGCAGAAACAAACCGAGCACCATTTGATCTTACTGAAGGAGAATCTGAACTAGTATCGGGCTTTAATGTAGAATACGCCGCAGGACCATTCGCCCTATTCTTTATAGCAGAATATGCAAACATTATTATAATAAATATCTTCACAACAACCCTCTTCCTAGGAGCATCCCATAACCCATACATACCAGAACTCTACGCAATTAACTTTATCATCAAATCACTACTACTCACAATGACCTTCCTATGAATCCGAGCATCCTACCCCCGATTCCGCTATGATCAACTGATGCACTTATTATGAAAAAATTTTCTACCCCTAACGCTAGCCCTATGCATATGACATGTATCTCTACCTATTCTCCTATCAAGTATCCCCCCACAAACATAAGAAATATGTCTGACAAAAGAGTTACTTTGATAGAGTAAATTATAGAGGTTTAAATCCTCTTATTTCTAGAACTATAGGAATTGAACCTACTCCTAAGAACTCAAAACTCTTCGTGCTCCCAATTACACCAAATTCTAATAGTAAGGTCAGCTAATTAAGCTATCGGGCCCATACCCCGAAAATGTTGGTTTGTATCCTTCCCGTACTAATAAACCCAATCACTCTCATTATTATCTTAATAACTATAATACTTGGAACCATTATCGTTATAATTAGCTCCCACTGACTACTCATCTGAATCGGATTTGAAATAAATATACTCGCCATCATTCCTATTATAATAAAAAAACACAACCCACGAGCCACAGAAGCATCAACTAAATATTTCCTAACTCAATCAACAGCCTCAATACTACTAATAATAGCCATTATCATCAACTTAATATTCTCAGGCCAATGAACCGTAATAAAACTATTTAACCCAACAGCCTCCATACTCATAACAATAGCCCTCGCCATAAAACTAGGAATAGCCCCATTCCACTTCTGAGTCCCAGAAGTAACACAAGGCATCCCTCTATCTTCAGGCCTAATCTTACTTACATGACAAAAACTAGCACCCATATCGGTACTTTACCAAGTATCCCAATCCATCAACCTAAATATAATCTTAACCCTATCAATTCTATCCATTATAATCGGAGGCTGAGGAGGATTAAACCAAACCCAACTACGAAAAATTATAGCTTACTCATCAATTGCCCACATAGGCTGAATAACAGCAATTTTACCATACAATCCCACCATAACATTACTAAACCTAATCATTTACATCATCATAACTTCCACCATATTTACACTATTTATAGCCAACTCAACCACAACCACTCTATCACTATCACACACATGAAACAAAACACCCATCATAACTATTCTAATTCTCATTACCCTCCTATCAATAGGAGGACTCCCCCCACTATCAGGATTTATGCCAAAATGAATAATTATTCAAGAAATGACAAAAAACAATAGCATTATCCTACCTACCTTCATAGCAATTACAGCACTACTAAACCTATATTTCTACATACGACTGGCATATTCCACCACACTTACTATGTTCCCTTCCACAAACAACATAAAAATAAAATGACAATTCTCAACCATAAAACGAATAACCCTCCTACCAACAATAACCGTATTGTCCACTATACTACTACCACTTACACCAATTCTCTCAATCCTAGAATAGGAATTTAGGTTAAATAGACCAAGAGCCTTCAAAGCCCTAAGCAAGTATAATTTACTTAATTCCTGATAAGGACTGCAAGATCATATCTTACATCAATTGAATGCAAATCAACTACTTTAATTAAGCTAAATCCTCACTAGATTGGTGGGTCCCACCCCCACGAAACTTTAGTTAACAGCTAAATACCCTAAATAACTGGCTTCAATCTACTTCTCCCGCCGCAAGAAAAAAAAGGCGGGAGAAGCCCCGGCAGAGTTTGAAGCTGCTCCTTTGAATTTGCAATTCAATATGTTAATTCACTACAGGACCTGGTAAAAAGAGGAATCAAACCTCTATTCTTAGATTTACAGTCTATTGCTTTACTCAGCCATTTTACCCATGTTCATAAACCGCTGATTATTTTCAACTAATCATAAAGATATCGGTACCCTTTATCTTCTATTTGGTGCCTGAGCCGGCATAGTAGGAACCGCTCTGAGCTTACTAATTCGTGCTGAGTTAGGCCAACCCGGAACTCTACTTGGAGATGACCAAATCTACAACGTAATTGTAACTGCACACGCATTCGTAATAATCTTCTTTATAGTAATGCCTATTATAATTGGAGGGTTTGGCAACTGGCTAGTTCCTCTAATGATTGGAGCCCCTGATATAGCATTCCCTCGGATAAATAATATAAGTTTTTGGCTCCTCCCCCCTTCTTTCCTATTACTCCTAGCATCCTCTATAGTCGAAGCCGGAGCAGGGACGGGTTGAACCGTATATCCCCCTCTAGCAGGTAATCTAGCCCACGCAGGAGCCTCAGTAGACCTGACCATTTTCTCCCTACACCTAGCAGGTGTTTCCTCAATTTTAGGAGCCATTAATTTTATTACAACTATTATTAACATAAAACCTCCCGCAATATCACAATACCAGACCCCCCTGTTCGTGTGATCTGTACTGATCACTGCCGTACTACTCCTCCTCTCACTTCCTGTATTAGCAGCTGGCATCACAATATTACTAACAGACCGAAACCTGAATACAACTTTCTTTGACCCAGCAGGAGGAGGAGACCCTATCTTATATCAACACTTATTCTGATTTTTTGGACACCCCGAAGTATATATTCTAATTTTACCTGGCTTTGGAATAATCTCCCACATCGTAACCTACTATTCAGGAAAAAAAGAGCCATTTGGATATATAGGAATAGTATGAGCCATAATATCAATTGGATTTCTAGGATTTATTGTATGAGCCCATCATATATTCACAGTCGGAATAGACGTCGATACACGAGCTTACTTTACATCCGCTACTATAATTATTGCTATCCCAACCGGAGTAAAAGTCTTTAGTTGGCTAGCAACACTTCACGGAGGAAATATCAAATGATCCCCCGCTATAATATGAGCCCTAGGCTTCATTTTCCTTTTTACAGTTGGAGGACTAACTGGAATTGTTTTAGCCAACTCCTCCCTTGACATCGTTCTCCACGACACATACTATGTGGTAGCACATTTCCACTACGTACTATCAATAGGAGCTGTATTCGCTATCATAGGAGGATTTGTACATTGATTTCCCTTATTCTCAGGCTACACCCTTAATGACACATGAGCCAAAATCCATTTCGCAATTATATTTGTAGGTGTTAACATGACCTTCTTCCCACAACATTTCTTAGGGCTATCTGGTATACCACGACGATACTCCGATTACCCAGACGCATATACAATATGAAACACTATTTCATCTATAGGCTCATTCATCTCACTAACGGCAGTAATATTAATGACTTTTATCATCTGAGAAGCATTTGCATCCAAACGGGAAGTCTTAACCGTGGACCTAACCACAACAAATCTAGAATGACTAAACGGATGCCCTCCACCATATCACACATTTGAAGAACCTACATACATTAACCTAAAATAAGAGAGGAAGGAATTGAACCCCCTATTATCGGTTTCAAGCCAACACCATAACCACTATGTCTCTCTCAATAAACGAGATGTTAGTAAAACATTACATAACCTTGTCAAGATTAAATTACAGGTGAAAGTCCCGTACATCTCATATGGCATATCCCGTACAGCTAGGCTTTCAAGACGCAACATCACCCATCATAGAAGAACTGCTACACTTTCACGATCACACTCTGATAATTGTTTTCCTAATTAGCTCACTAGTACTCTATATTATCTTACTGATACTAACAACAAAACTAACCCATACCAGCACCATAGACGCACAAGAAGTAGAAACAATCTGAACCATTCTACCAGCCATTATTCTGATTATAATTGCTCTCCCATCCCTACGAATTCTATACATAATAGACGAAATCAACAACCCATCTCACAGTAAAGACCATAGGACATCAATGATACTGAAGTTATGAGTACACAGACTATGAAGACTTAAGCTTCGACTCCTATATAATTCCAACATCAGAATTGAAACCTGGAGAACTACGATTACTAGAAGTAGATAACCGAGCTGTATTACCTATAGAAATAACAATTCGAATACTAATCTCCTCCGAAGACGTTTTACACTCATGAGCAGTTCCCTCTCTAGGACTAAAAACAGACGCAATTCCAGGCCGTTTAAATCAAACAACCCTCATATCAACTCGTCCAGGCCTATTTTACGGCCAATGCTCAGAAATCTGCGGATCAAATCATAGTTTCATACCAATCGTTCTCGAACTAGTCCCATTAGAATATTTTGAAAAGTGATCTGCATCAATGTTATAAGTCATCAAGAAGCTATGCCAGCATTAACCTTTTAAGTTAAAGACCGAGAGCACAACACTCTCCTTGATGACATGCCACAACTAGACACATCAACGTGACTCACGACAATTCTATCAATATTTTTAGTCCTCTTTATTGTTCTCCAATTAAAAATCTCAAAACACGATTTCTACTATAACCCAAAATTAATAACAACAAAAACGCCAAAACAAGACGCCCCTTGAGAAACAAAATGAACGAAAATCTATTTACCTCTTTCATTACCCCTGTAATTCTAGGCCTCCCCCTTGTTACTCTCGTCATTATATTCCCTAGCTTACTATTTCCTACATCAAACCGACTAATTAATAACCGCCTTATCTCCCTCCAACAATGAGCACTTCAACTCATGTCAAAACAAATAATAAGCACTCACAACACCAAAGGACAAACATGAACATTGATATTAATGTCCCTAATTCTATTTATTGGGTCTACAAATTTATTAGGCTTATTACCCCATTCATTTACACCAACCACACAACTATCAATAAATTTAGGCATGGCTATTCCCCTATGAGCAGGGGCCGTAGTTACAGGCTTCCGCAACAAAACCAAAGCATCACTCGCCCACTTCCTACCACAAGGAACACCTACCCCACTAATCCCAATACTGGTAATTATCGAAACCATCAGCCTCTTCATCCAACCAGTAGCCCTTGCCGTACGATTAACAGCCAACATCACAGCAGGGCACTTATTAATTCACTTAATCGGAGGAGCTACCCTTGCATTATTAAATATCAATACCACAACAGCACTTATTACATTTACTATTTTAGCTCTACTAACAATCCTCGAATTCGCAGTAGCTATAGTTCAAGCCTACGTATTCACCCTCCTAGTTAGCTTATATCTGCACGACAATACATAATGACACACCAAACCCACGCCTATCACATAGTAAACCCAAGTCCCTGACCCCTCACAGGAGCACTATCTGCCCTCCTAATAACATCTGGCCTCATCATGTGATTTCACTTCAATTCAACAGCTCTACTGACCCTAGGCCTAACAACAAACATACTTACAATATACCAATGATGACGAGATGTAATCCGAGAAAGTACCTTTCAAGGCCACCATACTCCTGCTGTCCAAAAAAGCCTTCGCTACGGAATAATCCTCTTCATCGTCTCCGAAGTCCTATTCTTCACTGGCTTCTTCTGAGCCTTCTATCACTCAAGCCTTGCTCCTACACCCGAATTAGGCAGCTGCTGACCCCCAACAGGCATTCACCCACTTAACCCCTTAGAAGTCCCACTACTCAACACCTCTGTCCTTCTAGCCTCAGGAGTCTCCATTACCTGAGCCCACCACAGCCTCATAGAAGGGAACCGTAACCACATGCTACAAGCCTTATTCATCACCATTACGTTAGGCGTATACTTTACACTTCTACAAGCATCAGAATACTATGAAGCTCCCTTTACAATCTCAGACGGAGTTTACGGCTCAACTTTCTTCGTAGCTACAGGATTCCACGGCCTCCATGTCATTATTGGATCTACTTTCTTAATTGTCTGCTTCCTCCGCCAACTAAAATTTCACTTTACCTCCAATCACCATTTCGGCTTCGAAGCCGCTGCCTGATATTGACACTTCGTAGACGTAGTATGACTTTTCCTCTATGTTTCCATCTACTGATGAGGCTCATGTTCTTTTAGTATTAATTAGTACAACTGACTTCCAATCAGTTAGCTTCGGCCTAACCCGAAAAAGAACAATAAACCTTATAATTACCCTCCTAACTAACTTTACACTAGCTACATTGCTCGTGACCATCGCATTCTGACTCCCCCAACTAAACGTATACTCAGAAAAAACAAGCCCATACGAATGTGGATTCGACCCCATAGGATCTGCTCGCCTTCCTTTCTCCATAAAATTCTTTCTAGTAGCTATCACATTCCTCCTCTTCGATCTAGAAATTGCACTACTTCTACCACTACCATGGGCCTCACAAACAACTAACCTTAACACAATGCTTACTATATCCCTTCTCCTAATTTTCCTACTAGCCACAAGCCTAGCCTATGAATGAACCCAAAAAGGATTAGAATGGACCGAATATGGTACTTAGTTTAAACCAAAATAAATGATTTCGACTCATTAGATTATGATCAAACTCATAAGTACCAAATGTCCCTCGTATACATAAATATTATAATAGCATTCATAGTATCTCTCACGGGATTACTAATGTATCGATCTCACCTAATATCCTCCCTCCTATGCCTGGAAGGAATAATATTGTCCTTATTCGTTATAGCTACCCTAATAATCCTAAACTCACACTTCACTTTAGCCAGTATAATACCCATTATTCTACTAGTTTTCGCAGCCTGCGAAGCAGCACTAGGCCTATCCTTGCTAGTAATGGTATCAAACACATACGGCACCGACTACGTACAAAACCTTAATCTGCTACAATGCTAAAATACATTATTTCCACAATAATACTTATACCCCTAACCTGGCTATCAAAAAATAACATAATCTGAATTAACTCCACACTCCACAGCTTACTAATTAGCCTTACAAGCCTACTCCTTATAAACCAATTTGGCGATAACAGCCTCAACTTCTCATTAACTTTCTTCTCCGACTCCTTATCTACACCACTACTTATTCTAACCATATGACTCCTCCCCTTAATACTTATAGCTAGCCAGCATCACCTATCAAAAGAAAACCCAGCCCGAAAAAAATTCTTCATCTCAATACTAATCCTATTACAACTATTTCTAATTATGACATTCTCTGCTACAGAACTAATTCTCTTTTATATTATATTTGAAGCAACACTAGTTCCCACACTCATTATTATTACCCGATGAGGGAACCAAACAGAACGCCTAAATGCCGGTCTCTACTTCTTGTTTTATACACTAGCAGGATCCCTACCCTTACTAGTTGCACTAATCTATATTCAAAACACAATAGGATCCCTAAACTTCCTAATTCTACAATACTGAGTACAACCAATACCCAGCTCCTGATCCAACACCTTCATGTGACTAGCATGCATAATAGCCTTTATAGTAAAAATACCACTATACGGACTTCATCTCTGACTACCCAAAGCCCACGTAGAAGCCCCAATTGCAGGCTCCATAGTTCTTGCAGCAATCCTACTAAAACTAGGAGGATACGGCATGTTACGAATTACGCTTCTCCTAGATCCAATCACCGACTTTATAGCATACCCATTCATCATGCTATCACTATGAGGCATAATCATAACCAGCTCAATTTGCCTTCGTCAAACGGACCTGAAATCACTCATCGCGTACTCCTCTATTAGCCACATGGCACTTGTCATCGTTGCAATCCTAATCCAAACACCCTGAAGCTACATAGGAGCCACCGCCCTGATAATTGCCCACGGCCTTACATCCTCTATACTTTTCTGCCTAGCAAATTCTAACTACGAACGAATTCACAGCCGTACAATAATCTTAGCCCGCGGCCTACAAACACTTCTTCCACTAATAGCCACCTGATGACTCCTAGCAAGTCTAACCAACCTGGCTCTACCCCCAACAATCAACCTAATCGGAGAACTATTTGTAGTAATATCGACTTTTTCATGATCTAATATCACAATTATTCTAATAGGACTTAACATAGTAATCACTACTCTCTACACCCTCTATATACTAATCACAACACAACGGGGCAAATACACTCATCATATCAATAACATTTCACCTTCCTTCACACGAGAAAATGCACTCATATCACTACACATACTACCACTACTGCTTCTATCCCTAAACCCAAAAATTATCCTAGGACCCCTATACTGTAAATATAGTTTAAAAAAACATTAGATTGTGAATCTAACAATAGAAGCCTATCACCTTCTTATTTACCGAAAAAGTATGCAAGAACTGCTAATTCTATGCTCCCATGCCTGACAACATGGCTTTTTCAAACTTTTAAAGGATAGCAGTTATCCATTGGTCTTAGGAACCAAAAAATTGGTGCAACTCCAAATAAAAGTAATAAACCTGTTCCCATCCCTCACACTAACTACCCTAATCCTACTAACCGTACCCATCATGACAACTAGTCTTAGCACCCACAAATTCACCAATTACCCACTTTACGTAAAAACAACCATTTCATACGCCTTTATCACTAGTATAATTCCCACTATAATATTTATTCATACAGGACAAGAAATAATTATTTCAAACTGACACTGACTAACCATCCAAACCCTCAAACTATCTCTCAGCTTCAAAATAGATTACTTCTCGACAATATTTATCCCAGTATCACTATTCGTCACATGATCCATCATAGAATTCTCAATATGATACATACATTCCGACCCCAACATCAACCAATTTTTTAAGTACTTACTCTTATTTCTTATCACAATACTCATCCTCGTCACTGCAAATAACATCTTTCAACTATTCATTGGCTGAGAAGGAGTCGGAATTATATCATTTCTACTAATTGGATGGTGATACGGACGAGCAGACGCAAACACAGCAGCTCTACAAGCAATCCTATATAACCGCATTGGCGACATCGGATTTATCCTAGCAATAGCATGATTCCTAATTAACCTCAACACTTGAGACCTTCAACAAATCTTCTTACTAAAACCAGAGAACTCAAATCTACCTCTAATAGGACTAATTCTAGCCGCAACCGGAAAATCCGCACAATTTAGCCTGCACCCATGATTACCCTCCGCAATAGAGGGTCCGACACCTGTCTCAGCATTACTCCACTCAAGTACAATAGTAGTAGCAGGTATTTTCTTACTAATCCGCTTTTATCCATTAACAGAAAACAATAAACTCATCCAATCTACTATACTATGCCTAGGAGCCATTACCACACTATTTACAGCAATATGTGCCCTCACCCAAAATGACATTAAAAAAATCATCGCCTTCTCTACATCCAGCCAACTCGGCCTTATGATAGTAACAATTGGAATTAACCAGCCTCACCTAGCACTTCTTCACATCTGCACCCACGCTTTCTTCAAAGCCATATTATTTCTATGCTCCGGCTCCATCATCCACAATCTAAATAACGAACAAGATATTCGAAAAATAGGAGGCCTATTTAAAGCCATACCATTCACCGCAACAGCCCTTATTATTGGCAGCCTTGCACTAACAGGAATACCTTTCCTCACCGGATTCTACTCCAAAGATCTAATTATTGAATCCGCCAACACGTCATATACCAACGCCTGAGCCCTCTTAATAACACTAATCGCCATCTCCTTCACAGCTATCTACAGTACCCGTATTATTTTCTTCACACTCCTAGGACAACCCCGATTCCCAACCCTTATTTCTATTAATGAAAACAACCCATTCCTAATTAACTCAATTAAACGCTTACTAATCGGAAGTCTTTTCGCAGGATTCATCATTTCTAACAACATCCCCCCAACAACCATTCCCCAAACAACTATACCCTACTACCTAAAAATCACCGCCCTAACAATTACAATCCTAGGCTTTATTCTAGCACTAGAAATTAACAACATAACCCACTACTTAAAGTTCAATTACCCATCAAACATATTCAAATTTTCTAACCTACTAGGATATTATCCCACAGTCATACACCGCTTAACCCCCTATATAAATCTAACAATAAGCCAAAAATCAGCATCCTCCCTTCTAGACCTAACCTGACTAGAAACCATTATACCAAAAACCATCTCACTAACCCAAATAAAAACATCTATCATAATCACAAACCAAAAAGGCTTAATTAAATTATATTTCCTTTCCTTCCTAATTACGATTTTCACTAGCACAATTCTACTTAATTTCCACGAGTAATCTCTATAATCACCACTACACCAATTAATAAAGATCAACCAGTAACAATAACTAATCAAGTACCATAGCTGTACAAAGCAGCAATCCCCATGGCCTCCTCACTAAAAAACCCAGAATCCCCTGTATCATAAATTACCCAATCCCCCATACCATTAAACTTAAACACAATCTCCACCTCCTTATCCTTCAACACATAGTAAATTATAAAAAACTCCATCAACAAACCAGTAATAAACGTTCCTAAAACAACCTTATTAGAAACCCAAACCTCAGGATACTGCTCAGTAGCCATAGCTGTCGTATAACCAAAAACCACCATTATACCCCCTAAATAAACTAAAAAAACCATTAAACCTAAAAAAGAACCACCATAATTTAACACAATACCACACCCAACCCCACCACTCACAATCAATCCCAACCCCCCATAAATAGGCGAAGGTTTTGAAGAAAACCCTACAAAGCCCATCACAAAAATTACACTTAAAATAAATACAATGTACATAATCATTATTCCTGCATGGAATCTAACCATGACTAATGATATGAAAAACCATCGTTGTTATTCAACTACAAGAACACTAATGATCAACATCCGAAAAACTCACCCACTAATAAAAATCGTAAACAACGCACTCATTGACCTCCCAACTCCATCAAACATCTCATCATGATGAAACTTTGGATCCCTCCTAGGCACTTGCTTAGCTCTACAAATCTTAACAGGCCTATTCCTAGCAATACACTACACATCCGATACAACAATAGCATTCTCCTCTGTAACCCACATTTGTCGAGACGTAAACTATGGCTGAATCATCCGATATATGCACGCAAACGGAGCATCAATATTTTTTATCTGCCTATTTATGCATGTAGGACGAGGCCTATATTACGGATCATATACCTTCTTAGAAACATGAAACATCGGAGTAATTCTCCTATTTACAACAATAGCCACAGCATTCATAGGCTATGTCCTACCATGAGGACAGATATCATTCTGAGGAGCAACAGTCATTACCAACCTCCTCTCGGCAATCCCATACATTGGCACCAACCTAGTTGAATGAATCTGAGGGGGATTTTCAGTAGACAAAGCCACCCTCACCCGATTCTTCGCTTTCCACTTCATCCTCCCATTTATCATTGTAGCTCTCACCATAATCCACTTAATTTTCCTCCACGAAACAGGATCCAACAACCCCACAGGAATTCCATCAGACACAGACAAAATTCCATTTCACCCTTATTACACCATCAAGGACATCCTAGGCATCATACTATTAATCCTCATCCTCATATCACTAGTACTATTCACTCCCGACCTACTCGGAGACCCGGATAATTATACTCCAGCAAACCCACTCAGTACACCCTCCCACATTAAGCCAGAATGGTATTTCCTATTTGCATACGCAATCCTACGATCAATCCCCAATAAACTGGGAGGAGTCCTAGCCTTAGTCCTTTCCATCTTGATCTTAACACTCGTACCCTTCCTCCACACATCCAAACAACGAAGCATAATGTTCCGACCAATCAGCCAATGCATATTCTGACTTTTAATAGCAGACCTATTAACACTTACATGAATCGGAGGACAACCGGTTGAACACCCCTACATCACCATCGGACAATTAGCATCCATCATATATTTCCTCATCATCCTGGCAATAATACCACTAGCCAGCACCATCGAAAACAATCTCCTGAAATGAAGACAAGTCTTTGTAGTAAAATTAATACGCTGGTCTTGTAAACCAGAAAAGGAGAACAATTAACCTCCCTAAGACTCAAGGAAGAAGCGATAGCCTCACCATCAACACCCAAAGCTGAAGTTCTACTTAAACTATTCCCTGAACCACTATTAATTGCGTCTATTGATATACCCCCAAAAACACTAAGAACCTCCCCAGTATTAAATCCGCTAAAATTTTTAAACATACGACACAAATCTCCCACTCTATAAGCTTGCACGTGTAACAACATGCTTAATAACTCACCTCAATAGACACATGTACGAGTACTACACACAGACACACCATGTCATTTGCCCAAACATACCCACTAACACTCATACAATGTAAACATGATATGCGTCTAGCACACCACATGATCCATCCTATATGTATGAATATATACACTGAAGTAATATAATAAAAACATACATAAATGCAGTATACTACATGACCTACTTTGTGTGCAGTATGTACATTATAATTAATGTAATAAAGACATACTATGTATATATTACATTACATGATCTACCCCATGCATATAAGCATGTACATCATAATTAATGTAATAAAGATATAATATGTATATAGTACATTAAATGATTTTCCCCTTGCATATAAGCAAGTACAATAAAAATTATCTATAGTACATAGGACATTTCCTGCTTAGATCGTACATAGCGCATAAAGTCAAATCTATCCTCGTCACCATGCGTATCCCGTCCACTAGATCACGAGCTTACCGACCATGCCGCGTGAAACCAGCAACCCGCTTGGCAGGGATTTCTCTTCTCGCTCCGGGCCCATTAATCGTGGGGGTAGCTATTTAATGAACTTTATCAGACATCTGGTTCTTTCTTCAGGGCCATCTCATCTAAAACCGCCCATTCTTTCCTCTTAAATAAGACATCTCGATGGACTAATTACTAATCAGCCCATGCTCACACATAACTGTGCTGTCATACATTTGGTATTTTTTAATTTTCGGGGATGCTTGGACTCAGCTATGGCCGTCAAAGGCCCCGACCCGGAGCATAAATTGTAGCTGGACTTAACTGCATCTTGAGCATCCCCATAATGGTAGGCATGGGCATTTCAGTCAATGGTTACAGGACATACCTATTATATTTCCCCCCCCCCCCTCTTAAATATTAACCACCATTTTTAACATACTTCCCCCTAAGTATCAATATAAATTTATCTCACCCCCAATACTCAAATTCACACTCCAAACAAGATAGACATATAGGTGCCTGGGTCTGCTTACATACTACATGGTTAATGTAGCTTAAATTTAAAGCAAGGCACTGAAAATGCCTAGATGAGTATACCAACTCCATAAACACATAGGTTTGGTCCTGGCCTTCCTGTTAACTTTCAATAGACTTACACATGCAAGCATCCGCACCCCGGTGAGTAGCGCCCTCCGAATCAGCAGGACTAAGAGGAGCAGGTATCAAGCACACACCCTGTAGCTCATAACGCCTTGCTTAACCACACCCCCACGGGAAACAGCAGTGACAAAATTTAAGCCATGAACGAAAGTTCGACTAAGCCATATTAACTAGGGTTGGTAAATCTCGTGCCAGCCACCGCGGTCATACGACTAACCCAAGCTAACAGGAACACGGCGTAAAACGTGTTAAAGTACTACACCAAATAGAGTTAAATCCTAATTAAGCTGTAAAAAGCCATAATTATAACAAAAATAAGTGACGAAAGTAACTCTACGACAACTGACACACTATAGCTAAGACCCAAACTGGGATTAGATACCCCACTATGCTTAGCCCTAAACATAAATAATTGCAAAAACAAGATTATTCGCCAGAGTACTACCGGCAACGGCCCAAAACTCAAAGGACTTGGCGGTGCTTTACACCCTTCTAGAGGAGCCTGTTCTATAATCGATAAACCCCGATAAACCTCACCAATCCTTGCTAATACAGTCTGTATACCGCCATCTTCAGCAAACCCTGAAAAGGAACAAAAGTAAGCTCAATCATAACACATAAAAACGTTAGGTCAAGGTGTAACCTATGGAATGGGAAGAAATGGGCTACATTTTCTATCCAAGAAAACTTAATACGAAAGCCATTATGAAACTAACAGCCAAAGGAGGATTTAGTAGTAAACTAAGAATAGAGTGCTTAGTTGAACCAGGCCATGAAGCACGCACACACCGCCCGTCACCCTCCTCAAGTAAATATATGCACCCAAACCTATTTACATGCACCAATTACACGAGAGGAGGTAAGTCGTAACAAGGTAAGCATACTGGAAAGTGTGCTTGGACAAACCAAGACATAGCTTAATTAAAGCATCTAGTTTACACCTAGAAGATTTCGTGTACTGTGAATGTTTTGAACTATGCCTAGCCCAAACCCCCACTCTTCAATCCAATAACCAAAACATACTAAAACAAAACATTTACCCCTATTAAAGTATAGGAGATAGAAATTCTAAACATGGCGCTATAGAGAAAGTACCGTAAGGGAACGATGAAAGAAAATAATCAAAGTACAAAAAAGCAAAGATTAACCCTTGTACCTTTTGCATAATGAATTAACGAGCAAAAAACTTAACAAAACGAATTTCAGCTAAGTAACCCGAAACCAGACGAGCTACCTATAGACAGTTTATTAGAACCAACTCATCTATGTGGCAAAATAGTGAGAAGATCTATAAGTAGAGGTGACATGCCTAACGAGCCTGGTGATAGCTGGTTGTCCAGAAAATGAATCTTAGTTCAGCTTTAAAGATACCAAAAAATATAAACAAATCTCACTGTATCTTTAAAAGTTAGTCTAAAAAGGTACAGCCTTTTAGAAATGGGTACAACCTTCACTAGAGAGTAAGATCTTACAACACCATAGTAGGCCTAAAAGCAGCCATCTATTAAGAAAGCGTTAAAGCTCAACAATAAAAACAATACTAATCCCAACAACAATATAACCAACTCCTAGACCTAGTACTGGACTATTCTATTACTAAATAGAAGCAATAATGTTAATATGAGTAACAAGAAATATTTTCTCCTTGCACAAGTTTAAGTCAGTATCTGATAATACTCTGACTGTTAACAGTAAATAAAAATAACCCAACAATAAATAATTTATTAATTATACTGTTAATCCAACACAGGAGTGCACCCAGGAAAGATTAAAAGAAGTAAAAGGAACTCGGCAAACACAAATCCCGCCTGTTTACCAAAAACATCACCTCCAGCATCCCCAGTATTGGAGGCACTGCCTGCCCAGTGACTAGACGTTAAACGGCCGCGGTATCCTGACCGTGCAAAGGTAGCATAATCATTTGTTCTCTAAATAAGGACTTGTATGAACGGCCACACGAGGGTTTTACTGTCTCTTACTTCCAATCAGTGAAATTGACCTTCCCGTGAAGAGGCGGGAATAAACCAACAAGACGAGAAGACCCTATGGAGCTTTAACTAACTAGTCCAAAGAAAATAAACTTAACCATTAAGGGATAACAACACTCTTTATGGACTAGCAGTTTTGGTTGGGGTGACCTCGGAGAACAAAAAATCCTCCGAACGATTTTAAAGACTAGACCCACAAGTCAAATCAAACTATCGTTTATTGATCCAAAGACTTGATCAACGGAACAAGTTACCCTAGGGATAACAGCGCAATCCTATTCAAGAGTCCATATCGACAATAGGGTTTACGACCTCGATGTTGGATCAGGACACCCCGATGGTGCAACCGCTATCAAAGGTTCGTTTGTTCAACGATTAAAGTCCTACGTGATCTGAGTTCAGACCGGAGTAATCCAGGTCGGTTTCTATCTGTTATGTATTTCTCCCAGTACGAAAGGACAAGAGAAATAAGGCCAACTTCAACAAAGCGCCTTAAATCAATCAATGACTTTATCTCAATTGACCTCACAAACAATACCTGCCCTAGAAAAGGGCCCAGTTAAGGTGGCAGAGCCCGGTAATTGCGTAAAACTTAAACCTTTATACTCAGAGATTCAAATCCTCTCCTTAACAAAATGTTTATACTCAACATCTTAACACTTATTATCCCCATTCTTCTAGCCGTAGCTTTTCTTACACTAGTTGAACGAAAAATCCTAGGCTACATACAACTCCGAAAAGGCCCAAATATTGTAGGACCATATGGCTTACTCCAACCCATCGCCGATGCAATCAAACTTTTCATTAAAGAACCCCTACGACCTGCCACATCCTCAATCTCAATATTTATTCTAGCCCCCATCCTAGCCCTAACCCTAGCCTTAACTATATGAATCCCCCTACCCATACCCTATCCCCTCATCAATATAAACTTAGGAATCCTTTTCATATTAGCTATATCAAGCTTAGCCGTATACTCGATCCTCTGATCAGGCTGAGCCTCCAACTCAAAATACGCTCTTATTGGAGCCCTACGAGCAGTAGCACAAACAATTTCATATGAAGTTACACTAGCAATTATCTTACTATCAATCTTACTAATAAATGGATCCTTCACTCTCTCTACATTAATCATTACACAAGAACAAGTATGACTAATCTTCCCAGCATGACCCTTAGCAATAATATGATTCATTTCAACACTAGCAGAAACAAACCGAGCACCATTTGATCTTACTGAAGGAGAATCTGAACTAGTATCGGGCTTTAATGTAGAATACGCCGCAGGACCATTCGCCCTATTCTTTATAGCAGAATATGCAAACATTATTATAATAAATATCTTCACAACAACCCTCTTCCTAGGAGCATCCCATAACCCATACATACCAGAACTCTACGCAATTAACTTTATCATCAAATCACTACTACTCACAATGACCTTCCTATGAATCCGAGCATCCTACCCCCGATTCCGCTATGATCAACTGATGCACTTATTATGAAAAAATTTTCTACCCCTAACGCTAGCCCTATGCATATGACATGTATCTCTACCTATTCTCCTATCAAGTATCCCCCCACAAACATAAGAAATATGTCTGACAAAAGAGTTACTTTGATAGAGTAAATTATAGAGGTTTAAATCCTCTTATTTCTAGAACTATAGGAATTGAACCTACTCCTAAGAACTCAAAACTCTTCGTGCTCCCAATTACACCAAATTCTAATAGTAAGGTCAGCTAATTAAGCTATCGGGCCCATACCCCGAAAATGTTGGTTTGTATCCTTCCCGTACTAATAAACCCAATCACTCTCATTATTATCTTAATAACTATAATACTTGGAACCATTATCGTTATAATTAGCTCCCACTGACTACTCATCTGAATCGGATTTGAAATAAATATACTCGCCATCATTCCTATTATAATAAAAAAACACAACCCACGAGCCACAGAAGCATCAACTAAATATTTCCTAACTCAATCAACAGCCTCAATACTACTAATAATAGCCATTATCATCAACTTAATATTCTCAGGCCAATGAACCGTAATAAAACTATTTAACCCAACAGCCTCCATACTCATAACAATAGCCCTCGCCATAAAACTAGGAATAGCCCCATTCCACTTCTGAGTCCCAGAAGTAACACAAGGCATCCCTCTATCTTCAGGCCTAATCTTACTTACATGACAAAAACTAGCACCCATATCGGTACTTTACCAAGTATCCCAATCCATCAACCTAAATATAATCTTAACCCTATCAATTCTATCCATTATAATCGGAGGCTGAGGAGGATTAAACCAAACCCAACTACGAAAAATTATAGCTTACTCATCAATTGCCCACATAGGCTGAATAACAGCAATTTTACCATACAATCCCACCATAACATTACTAAACCTAATCATTTACATCATCATAACTTCCACCATATTTACACTATTTATAGCCAACTCAACCACAACCACTCTATCACTATCACACACATGAAACAAAACACCCATCATAACTATTCTAATTCTCATTACCCTCCTATCAATAGGAGGACTCCCCCCACTATCAGGATTTATGCCAAAATGAATAATTATTCAAGAAATGACAAAAAACAATAGCATTATCCTACCTACCTTCATAGCAATTACAGCACTACTAAACCTATATTTCTACATACGACTGGCATATTCCACCACACTTACTATGTTCCCTTCCACAAACAACATAAAAATAAAATGACAATTCTCAACCATAAAACGAATAACCCTCCTACCAACAATAACCGTATTGTCCACTATACTACTACCACTTACACCAATTCTCTCAATCCTAGAATAGGAATTTAGGTTAAATAGACCAAGAGCCTTCAAAGCCCTAAGCAAGTATAATTTACTTAATTCCTGATAAGGACTGCAAGATCATATCTTACATCAATTGAATGCAAATCAACTACTTTAATTAAGCTAAATCCTCACTAGATTGGTGGGTCCCACCCCCACGAAACTTTAGTTAACAGCTAAATACCCTAAATAACTGGCTTCAATCTACTTCTCCCGCCGCAAGAAAAAAAAGGCGGGAGAAGCCCCGGCAGAGTTTGAAGCTGCTCCTTTGAATTTGCAATTCAATATGTTAATTCACTACAGGACCTGGTAAAAAGAGGAATCAAACCTCTATTCTTAGATTTACAGTCTATTGCTTTACTCAGCCATTTTACCCATGTTCATAAACCGCTGATTATTTTCAACTAATCATAAAGATATCGGTACCCTTTATCTTCTATTTGGTGCCTGAGCCGGCATAGTAGGAACCGCTCTGAGCTTACTAATTCGTGCTGAGTTAGGCCAACCCGGAACTCTACTTGGAGATGACCAAATCTACAACGTAATTGTAACTGCACACGCATTCGTAATAATCTTCTTTATAGTAATGCCTATTATAATTGGAGGGTTTGGCAACTGGCTAGTTCCTCTAATGATTGGAGCCCCTGATATAGCATTCCCTCGGATAAATAATATAAGTTTTTGGCTCCTCCCCCCTTCTTTCCTATTACTCCTAGCATCCTCTATAGTCGAAGCCGGAGCAGGGACGGGTTGAACCGTATATCCCCCTCTAGCAGGTAATCTAGCCCACGCAGGAGCCTCAGTAGACCTGACCATTTTCTCCCTACACCTAGCAGGTGTTTCCTCAATTTTAGGAGCCATTAATTTTATTACAACTATTATTAACATAAAACCTCCCGCAATATCACAATACCAGACCCCCCTGTTCGTGTGATCTGTACTGATCACTGCCGTACTACTCCTCCTCTCACTTCCTGTATTAGCAGCTGGCATCACAATATTACTAACAGACCGAAACCTGAATACAACTTTCTTTGACCCAGCAGGAGGAGGAGACCCTATCTTATATCAACACTTATTCTGATTTTTTGGACACCCCGAAGTATATATTCTAATTTTACCTGGCTTTGGAATAATCTCCCACATCGTAACCTACTATTCAGGAAAAAAAGAGCCATTTGGATATATAGGAATAGTATGAGCCATAATATCAATTGGATTTCTAGGATTTATTGTATGAGCCCATCATATATTCACAGTCGGAATAGACGTCGATACACGAGCTTACTTTACATCCGCTACTATAATTATTGCTATCCCAACCGGAGTAAAAGTCTTTAGTTGGCTAGCAACACTTCACGGAGGAAATATCAAATGATCCCCCGCTATAATATGAGCCCTAGGCTTCATTTTCCTTTTTACAGTTGGAGGACTAACTGGAATTGTTTTAGCCAACTCCTCCCTTGACATCGTTCTCCACG